>NW_010418009.1:87189-91801 GCF_000710305.1 Buceros rhinoceros silvestris | reverse complement strand
GGTAAGGGGTGTCTGCAGAGCGGACTGTCATGTGAAGCGGCCGTGTCAGGTGCCGTGGCTGGAGATGTTCTTCATTATGCTCTGGTACACTGGAATTATGAACGGGGTGGCTCGAAAGCTACCGTTTAGAGTGCAGAATAGGAAGCTGAGTGTGGTGTTCCTTATTTAGAAAGAATTACTCCATTTTTGTGAGGAAGGAGGAGGTAAACCAGGATGGCTGGAGGAATCCAAGGGTGCTATTTTCAGAGATTGATGAAGGTTCCGGAGTAGCTGCTCACTAAGAAGTAGTTCCTCTTGCACAACTCAAATGCCCTCCCTCCTTCTCCTTCTGGTAAAACCTACCTAAAGTGGAAGACAAAGTGAATAAAAATTGGACAAAATTAAGGACAGAACAGCAGATATTGAGATGATTGTAATCCACCTCCTGTAATTTTGCCATCACGCTAAAAGTGCAGTTAGCTTGCAAACGTCCTCATTCACCGATACCTGGGCTTGGCTCCTTGGCGGCACGTGATAAAAGGACATTACAGCGGTCACCTTGGGGTGGTTTGGTTGGGGCTGGAGCTGAAGGTCTGTCGGAGCTAGTTCAGCCAGCGGGTGTGTCTCGCTTGCAGGATATATTTTCTGTAAATAAATGCTGTTTAATAAGTATTCCATGTGCATTTTGTCATTAGCCTGATAGTATAGAGCCGTGCAGACCCAACCTTGATTTATAAAGCTGTTAAAATGTTTGACCTTGTTTAAATAAAAGCCTCAAGGTTAATTACAACAAGCGTTCCATATACACTCTCTTTGTTCTGGTCGCCCGGATGATCTCTAGGAGGAAAGGGTAATAAATTCTCATCTTTTAAAAGTGACTGCAGTGCAAAAATGTAAGAGTTTGCTTTTCTGCCATTTTCATGTTTTACCACACTTTGATATGTGATATATTGAGCGATGATGAGCTGCCTCTTCCTAGGGAGCACTAGAAATTTGATATTTTTACTTAAAATATAATAGGAAGCATGTGAGAATGGAAAAAAAAAAAATAAAGGCTTGTTGGGAATAAAGAGTTGGAGCACAGGATGTATCTGTAATGAGGTAAACAAAGGCATTGGGTTTTTTTTTTTTCTTATTGCACAGAAGAGTTGGAACACAGGAGGTAGCTGTAATGAGGTAAACAAAGGCATTGGGTTTTTTTTTTTCTTATTGCACAGAAAACAAATTTCACAAAATAAAAACCAATTTAAGTTTCTTTTAAAAGAACTGGGAAATATTGAGGAAAGTTAATTGAAGCACATTCAAATTACAATAAACACATAGAGGCACAATTATCTTCTTTTGACTAGTGTGTGGCTTAGAGATGTTTTTATCTTTTGTTTATTGCACTATTAAAAATATGGAGAGGCATCAAGAAAGGGTAGATAGCCACCATATGGAACTACATATTTTCCCTATTTATATTTAAATAACTATCCACGAGAAATTATGCACAAATCATGCAATAATTCCCAACTGAAATGACTGTTTAGAAAATAAAAATTCTGAGGCACAATATTCTTTTCATATTAAATTGCCCATTTTCTGTACATCATATATGTTTGTACAATACCAAAAAAAAATTGCTGCATTGCGGCCCAATACAATTTGCTCACAATGCTAATGAAGATGGATAGAGGACATTGTAATATACTGTAGTAATTCATCAGCAGTGTGGGAAAACAAACAGGCTCAGAAAGCTGGAGCATAATTTTTTGTTCCCCATTTCAGACTGAATAGTGGTAATTTTAATAACCTGCTGGTTTGACAGATTTAATGATGCTGATTAACTTCTATTGCTTGATTCATGCCATGCTCGCGTTTGGGGTGAATGTTTGTGCTTGTAAAGTTTGAGTGACTGCTTTCAGGCAACTAAAAAGAAGCTGCTGATACCCTACAGAGAACTTGGCAAGGGTGAAAGCCTTGCGTTTGGGATGCCACCCTTTCCCTGAAGGGAGAGTGTCATCCCACTTGGCAGCAGAGCCATCCCTCCTATTTATGGATGGAGGGTCCATCTGCCCACCAAAGGCCTCCTGGACCTCTAAGAATATTAGCTCTGGCTTCCCTTGTGGGCGGAAATACGAGGTGATGTCTCTGATTGTGAATTCTGATTAACTGGGAGTAAGCTGCAAATGCCAAGATAACTTTCACCTGTGATAAAGCCCAAAAGAGGAATTATTTTATCAGCAAAATATCCAGCTTTAATTTATACCTCCCTCAAAAAGGAAAACTGTGGAATCTTTTGACTTTCTAAAATGGAATTGAAAACTTCCAAATTACCTGGTGCATCCTCGCATGCTCCTTACATGTCAAATTTTGTCTGTCTGTCTGTCTCCCTGATAATTCTAAGGAGTTGAAGTTTTGTGATACATTCAACATCTTTTACCCAAGTCCTTAGATCAATAGGCTTGAGTCAGGCTTCTCTTTTCCCCTGCTCTCTAATCAACGAGAAGAGGTGAGAAGGCAGAAAGCCCCACTCACCAAAATGAGCCCTTCCTTCTTCTAAGATGCAGAACTGCAAGTGTGTGGGTCATGCAAAGAGGCACCGTTTCAGGAGGAGGCTGAAAACAAAACCCTGCTGTACACCCTGAAAAGATCCTGAAAACCAACCCCTCAACGCTGTCCTGTGGATTGGAAGGCTCGCTTGCTGCATAAACTCCACTTCGTTCCCAAGGGGTGTTTCTGGTTGGTATTTTCACAATTATAAGGACATTAGGACTAGGGGAAAGATTATTCAGTCCAGTAAAAAGTGGCCCTCACAGAATGCTGCTGTCACACTCTTCTGGCAGCATACACCTCTGTGGTCCTCGTGCTGCTGATAAAGATGTCTGCTCTGTGTCAAACTCTTAGTTTTCATCCTTTCCTTGTGCCTCCAGTTCTCATTTGTCTAATTCACGTCCTGCCTCTCCATCTGTTCACATCAGCCTGAATGTGAAGTCAGGGAAAAGCTGGAACTGTAGCTAAATGCATGTGAGAAGGGCTGCAAGGTGGGATAGTGGCACCACACCAGGAAGGGGGACTTCCATTGTGGTGTGCCATCAGCCACCACCGCACCCAACAGCCATCTCTTCACATGGGTGTGAGTAAATGGCAGCACGTCACCGAGAATTATACGGAAGGATCTATGGGAAAATTAATTTCTGATCTCACGCCTTTAGCTTGATAGTGGTATCACCAGAGTTGTTCCCATTTTCCATCTGTAAAAATGCCTCGCAGCCCTCTTCCCTCCCACATTTAATTAGCAGTTAGCAACTGTGTCACTGTAACCATGATGGTCTAAAGATACCAACGACACAAGCTTGGCATGGAGGAATAACAGCATTTACTAGAGTGACTGATACCAGATTTCAATTTTTAAAATTGCCACAAAACATTTCTTTTTAAAAAATGCTACCTCAAAGGGCAAGAAAGTTTACTTTTTTAAACTTTTTATTTTATAAATTTTCATTTCATTTGTATTGTGACAGAACACAGAATCTTGTCTGCCACTGGTAATTTACTGGGGAAAGCATGTTTTGGTTGAAAACTTTGACCCAATCTATACGAAAGTTGGGGAAAACAACTGCCAAACTGTTGCCCAGATGTCACCATACTAAGAACCTCGTGTTTTCATCTGTCCTTAATGGCAATGAATGTCAGAGGTGGAGGAGTGAAATGTGGACAACCCCGAGCTGCGGCACGACGAAGACTCCTGCCATGCTGCTGGCTGCAGGCTGGTGCCTAACGCTGCGTTGCTGGCAGGGTCAGCTCTCTCCTGCTCCATCTCTCTTTTCCTTCCTTCTCTCACATTCTCTGGTAATGCTGATGGGGATCTCACCTGGCATTGGTGGATGCAGCCTGAGCAAGTTGAAGTATGGGATTATCTGCCTGTGAAGCCAAAGAGTTTCATTGCCTGCTCTACTCCTCGCTCCTCTCTTCCCCACCCCCTCTTTGGTTTCTCCTGGGGAGAACCAGTAGAGAAAAAGATCTCTCACACTGCACCCAAAGCCCAGTTTAGCACTCGTAGTTTCCTGGGAATGAGCCTTTGGTACCAGCACTGACTTGCTCAGTCTCTCGCCTTGATGATCTTTGGGACAGGTGTGAAGGGAGTTTATTTTGAGTCTCAGTCCTCGCCTTCGCTTCTGGTTCCTTTACTGCTTTCCAGCAAGACAGCAGGCGAGGACAATTCGGGTGGAAGACGGTGGTGTGGCACCTTCTTTTGCATTCTACTGCGGGAAGGACACAACAGCAGGGTCTGTAACATGTTGCTCTTCAGTTCTTTGCTAGATGCACGTTCTAGCTCAGCTTGAGAAAAGCATGAGAGGCAAGCGTTGGCATGGCATTGGTGTTGGCATCATGAGTTTTCACAGCTGTATTTTCCAAACAACTCCAGGTAAAAAGTTGTCCACATCCTCTTTTGGGTTGCAGTCATCTACCGTCACTTTGGCTGTGCTTCTTCCCCTAGGGGAAGGGGATAAATTCGGGAGCCATTCAGGCAGTGGGGTGCAAAGGGATTTCCTTTAGCACTACCCAGTAGAGTCTCTAACTGAGAAACACGGTGGGGCGAGCCGCCTCAGCATCCACTGGCCAGCCCTTCCCGCCGGGTGGCAACATT
>NW_010418009.1:83151-87146 GCF_000710305.1 Buceros rhinoceros silvestris | reverse complement strand
TAAAAGAGAAAACCGGGGGGGGGCGAGCCCCCTCAGCATCCACTGGCCAGCCCTTCCGGCAGGATGCAAGCTTTATGGGTTTTATTTAGCAATTTATTTTATTTAGAAATTACCATTTATTTCTCACCCCAGGGTGAATTTTCTCCATTTTTTGTCCATGATGCTGTTAGGGCTGGACCTGGGTGCAGTATTCCCCAAACAAAACTAAATCCAGGAGTCCACCCTGCGGGACGTGGACCTCGCCTTGTCCTGAGTCTGGGCAGTGCTGGGCACAAGGGGGCCCTGGCCTCTGAGACGGTCAATACAAATAAATAATACGAAGCCCTGGAATGACTCATTTGTTGGGAGCACACCTGCCTAACCCATCCCACAGCTGTAGGGCTGGAAAGGCAAATAAAACAGCTGTAACCCAAGCCTGGAGGGTGCTGGGGACTCAGGGGAGGGAAGCTGGTCTTTCAAATCTCTGTAACCCAAGGAAGAAAATCACGAGCCTATATGCCTTTCACAGCATTGGGTGACAAAATGGTTTGTGGCTTAGCCATTGTCTAAAGGCCATTCCTCAAATTCCTTGTTTACTGTCAGCAGGGTGAGTTGTGGACTCTGTGACTTTAGCTGTTAATGGGCCTAAACACTTCTGCCAACAGATTAAGCTTTGCTGAAACGGTAAGAAAATTGGCCCAAACAGAGATAGGGAGGATTCTTGTTTAGCTGTTGTTTCATTTGCATGAGAATCATTGTCTGCAGACAATAGCACTTCCATATCACCCAAAGAGGGGGCAATTGGGTGAAACTCATTCAAATTCCGTTAAATGACAGAAATTGTTTGTTTGTTTGCTTGTTTCCAGAGAGAAAGAAAAATGTTCATTTTCAGCTGCAAGGATGAGTAGATCAGAAGTGAAATCCAACCCCCAAATACCTCCAGCTCATGATGGACTGGGAGCTAACAAGCTGGGAGGATGCTGAAAGAAAAGAATATTAAGTCGTAAGCATGTTTAAAACAATTACTGCCTGTGGAAGAAGAGGAATAAGCAAAATCAGTCTCTTTGGGGGAAGGTGAAGAACAAGTTCCTGCTAAAAAAAGCGAGATGTGTTTTTGCTATGACTTGTGCTACTGAATTTCCCCGGTAATCGATGTCATTGTGTCGTTTTCATATAAATGCTGCCCTAATAGTTACTGTGGTCACCTGAACTTGTCCCAGGTTCGGTGTTCAGGATAGGGTTAATTTGAGGACAGATATTCTTCCTGTTTCCTTCTGTTGATTAAAGTAATAGCCTGGATCTGACAATAATTATTTGAATTATAGCAGCACCTGGAGTCATCAGCCAAGATTGCAGCCCCCTTGCAGGAGGTACTGGCCAGGAGTGTGGCAAGCTGGTTCCCCAGCAAGCTCCTGCCTCCCGTGGGCATGGCCAGCAGAAGAGGAGCGTCATGGTGTCGGAGAATGAAGGTATGAGGCCACCATCAAGACTGGGACACAGGAAGGAAAGGTTGTGTGCTGCTCTAAACCCAGGCACTTCTGTGACCCAGGTGAGTGTGTCTGGCCAGGTGTGATTGCATGTTCAAGGCCAACCTGTACCACGTATTGGTGCAAGGAGGGGTGAACCAGCTCAATACCTCAGAGGCTATTTTCTGTCTTTATTGCTGATTAGTGACATGAGATTTAATTCAAACACCATTTGACATTTTCTGGCATCAGGAGATCCTGCTGTTTTCTTTATATATTTTTTCCCCTCTAGACCTGCTTTTGGCCATCAGTGCTGTTACTGGCAGTTACCTGTGGCTGCTTTAAATGCCACTGGATGTGAGGCGATGTTTACATTTCCCCAATTACATTGTCTTTGAACGGTTCTAAACTTGACTTTGATTAAACACGCTAATAACAAGAGAGGGTCCTTTTTTTTTATGAATGTCACTTGCTCGAGTTGAAAAGACATGCTCTTAATACTCGCTTTTCATCTAAATCAAGAAAGCAACACTAAGCAAAAAAGTATTTAACTGTAGCATATAGGATTGTAAAGATGGTAATCAGGGACACTGGTAATTGAAGCTTTTGGGGGAGAACCTTTCTTCTGAATCCTTCAGTCTGTTTAATAGGATAAAATTAGCTTGAGTGGCTCGGTGTTTGAAGAGGTTATGATATAATTGGAGCTGCCTCCTGGGTTTGCTGCTGGACAAGGCGATCAGGTGGAGACATGGGAGGGCATGGGAACCTCTGAAGTACAAGACTCAGCTTCTGCCATACTAATTAGCCTAAATTAGCTATGCCAGTTTTCTGCTTGCTTTTGAATTTCCCTGATAATGCTTTTATCGGGAGTGTAAGAAAAGGAATATGAAAATGCTCACAAAGTTCACTGCAGAATGGCAGAAGCGGTGGCGACTGCCGACGTAAGTCTCAGGCTTATTGCTGCAAGCTTCAGAAAAACAGGGGGAAAAAAAGATTGAATAGCATTAGGAAATAACAAATGGATATCAAGTACAACCCCTAGGGATTTAGAAAGTACTATGGCTCGCGCTCTTGAACACGGAAGTTTACAAAGCATCTGTAAGAAATTGATTATCTTGAGGATTATATACATACTACTTTGAGGCCAACCCCCGCCCCACAACACCCAGCTCTGCTCTTGAGTGTTTAACCTAAGGTGAAGAAGGCGTCCTCCTCAGGGCAGAACCAGCTAAGGCATCTCAGTTTGTGCTCCATCATCTGCAAGGCCCAGGAGAGGCTATTGGTATTTTGTTAGCTGCTGCCTCTTTTTAATTTTCACTTCTGACCCCAAATAATCAACTTTAACCATGCAAAGAGATTTGCGGCGCATTCAGTATAGCTTGCACAAATCTATTTTAATTGAAAATGTGTGAGGGGAAAAGAAAACAAGGAGGGGGATTTGGTTTTCTTGCTATTCTGGAAGGGATGGCTTCTGTTGCAAGTGGATGAGGCAGGTCAGGAGAGGACTTCAACTTTCAAAGGCATGTTAGAATGCAGTTTCACAGATGAAGACACTCCATCCCTGGGGAAGACTCGAGCTATGGGGAGATACAGATTTTTCCTTCCCAAGTAGTACCAGCCTTGGCTTGGAGACAGCTGTTTGGGGCCAGAGTTCTCCGTGCCTTTAATTGTACATGTAGACATGAGATACTGCAGGATCAAGACTCAAATCAGCAATCTGCTCTGCTAATCATCATCAGGGCCCACTGGCTCCAGGACGCCTCCCGTCGCTGGATGTGAGAAGGTGGAACGAGGTCCCGGGAGATCTGCTGGGCAAGCTCAGAGGGTGTCATGTTTCAGGAGCTCTCTTATGTTTCTCACCAGCCCTTCTTCCACCTAATATTCTTGATTTCTCCCCATCAGACTGTCCCAGGAATGTTTTGTGAAGAACCGTGTGAAATTAGGAGAGGATCTCAATCTCTTCCAAACAACAGAGTTTGCAAGACTCACCCAACCCTTGGCTTGGTCATGGTTTTCCACCATGTCTCCTGGATGACATCACAGGTTGTTAACCAAACGTGAATCAGCTCCCTAATTAGAGCCATGATAGAGAGGGTAACGGGGTAGTGAGTTGATCTGAGGGACCATGATGGATGAGGGTGACCTGTGCTACAGAGGACAATTTCTAGTAGAACCATACTTGTTTAGTTACATTCTGCATCTCAGCACAAGAAAACTGACCTGAGGGCATTGCACTGTTAAATTCATCACTGTCTGCTTTCCATGGAAAATCAAGAGGGACATCAGGGTTTAAAACTCTGCTGAGCCATTCGATTGTATTTTACCTTATTCTTCCTGGAGAGGCAACTGGCTGAACTCACATTGCTAGCAGCTGCTTGAGAACGAGTTCGGAAGGACCTAGGAAAATGACTTTGCTTTACTGTCACCTTCGTTCCCACATACAGGGGAATTGTTCTTGGGGTCCTCTCTCAGCTGGGGGGGACCTGGTCCTCAATGAAGAATATAGTTCAGATTCTGTTTTTTAGGACAATGAATAATTCAGGGCAAGAG
>NW_010418009.1:58940-83076 GCF_000710305.1 Buceros rhinoceros silvestris | reverse complement strand
GGAAAGAGACTGAGTCTTGACTTCTCTTCAGACTCCTGCACGCCCACAACACTTGTCCTGGCTTTTTATCAGGTGCAAACACCTGAGTCCTGTAAGCGCTTCAGCTCTCTTCAGCATTCACTCAAGTGCCTGCACACAGACAAGTGTTCAAACAGCTTCATCTCCCATCCCTGCAGGCCCCAAGGCGCAATGTTGGGTATTACCTGTTCAGCTACTCCACGTGCTCTGCTGAGAGCTGGAGCCTGCAATGCTTCTTCACGGGAACAGCTTTTCTCTCGTGACCAGGATCTACAGAGGTGGATTTTTATCAGTCCACTCAGTCCCTTCGCATTCAGGGGGTTTTCTTTTATGTGACTTACCAGCTCCTCCAACTACAGAATAAATGCAGTGAAATTGTTTTTAAAATCACCTCAGTCCAAACCCTGCATTTTCCAGCTTGCTGCTCTAAACTCTGTAAGGAAATATTCTCTTTTTGAAAATATTACACCCAGATGAGAGTTTTGAGAGTTGAGAGCAGTCATTCTCAATCAGAGAAATGAGAAGCAGGAACTGTTCTGTATTTTTCTTCTGTCAGGCTTTCCTCCTTGGAGCACTATCCTCATTTGTTAGAAATATTTAGCTGGTAGGAACCATGAGGCAAACTCTTGAATGACAGCTGAAGAAGAGACTTCAAGCTGTTGTCCTTGAAACCAGTGATGAGTTTCCCCTTGACTTCACAGGGCGCAGTATCCAGCCCAGCCCAACTCCAGACATTTTTATTCTGCAGCCAGCTGTGGTTCCTGTTCAGAAAAGACAGACTGTTCCCCAGAGGAGATGTGCAGCATGGAAAAAAACTTGCACAGATTAAAGGCTGGACGAAAGCCCCACCAGAGCCAGCGCAAAGCCTTTCAGTGGTCCCAGTGAAGCGGGAGTCAATCACCAGTGACCACATTGATCGCTCTAGTGTCTGCTGCCAATCTAGGAAAAAAGTGGTTGAGCACAATTCATGTTTGACCCAACCTTGCACCTATTTGAACACACGGGGCTTTTGCTCAGCCCGTGGCACAAAAGAGTTCATCCCTTCAGCCTGTCATCACTCTTGCTCTTCTGCACAGGGCAGACAAGAGCTACAGAGCATGGACCAGCTTGTCAGGAAAGCTCCCATCCTGTGTTAGCAGTGCCTCCAGCTCCCGTGAAAACAGAACCACTTCCCTTGTGCTTCTTGCTTGTCCTTGCAATGACTCCTGCAAGACATATCTGCTTCTGTTCAGGCCACAGGATGCACAATAAAGCAATAATAATTTCGGGAGGTTTTGTCTATCCTTAACCTGAGTCCAAACCACCCCACAGACCTGGCAAATGGGTCACCTGCCTGATGTCTGGTCTGCAAGCAGTGTACCTGTGCTTGGGATGTCCCAGGAGCATGATGATGTGAAAGAAAAAAAAAAAAAAGGAAGGAAAGAAAGAAAGAATGAAGAAAAAGGAAAGAATAAGACACATCTGCTCATTAGTAGGGAGCATTTGAACCTGTCCTCAAGGCTAGACCATAGCTGCAGAAGGGCAGGAGAGGTGGGCTCTCTTTGACAGGCACAGCAGCTTCCCCTCCTCCTGGCAAGCTATCTGAGGAGATCCCCCAGGTTCCACCCTCTTACTGTCTCTCCACAGACCACAAGGCAAAGCCATATGAAGATGGTTTCCATCTTCTGCAAGCTGTTTGCTGGCTCATTCCCCCGTCTCTCAGTGTCATTGCACCCAAGAGAGACAGAGGTGATGCGTGCCCCTGCTGCAGATTGCTTTCTGCTCCCTTCCAGGAGCAAGAGGCTTCAAGGACAGCACGCTGTGGGGTGGGGAAAAAAACCCCCTCCGCTTAAACCAATTCCCCCAAGTCTCTGAGGAGAAGTAAACGGCGGTAGTCCCAAAGAGTGTGCGGCATCCAAGAAGCTTTCAGCTCAGCACAGCACGAGGGAGGGCTGTCTCGGAGAGCGCCTGCAATGAGAGTCTCTCTTTGGCTCTATCAGGCAATACAGCAAACAAGTTATGTCTCTTAGAAGAGGAAAAATCTATTTCAGAGCTCTCTTTTCTTCTGTGTGGTGCTTATCTCTGGTCACTGCTGTTCGCCATGTAGAGGAGTCTCTGTGGCATGCATTTCTAAGAGGGCAAACTGTCTAAATTTAGCTGTTTGTTAGTTTAAAATAAGAGACTGTGCAGTTCTCCAGGGAGGGGCATTCATCCTCCAAAGGAAACTGTCAAGGATTGTTCAGGATTACTCTCCAGCTGTTCAGAACTGCTGCATCCTTTTAAATTATAATGTCAACATGTCGCAAATAATATGGAATGACAATGTCTAATTTCTGTCCTGTGAGGAATGAAAAGGAAGGAAAATTGCTAGCATGCTAGATACACACGAGATTTAAGAGACCAGGTAACCTTTCTAGGTGGCTGTAGCAGAATAATTAGTCAAAGCATTAATGAAAATGTAATTTCCTAGCTAGCCTCTGAAATCTAGAGGCTTTACATTACGAATTCCAGGCGAATGTTCTCCAGAATAGATTGCATTATCTCCAGGGCCAAGTGATGCAGCAGCTTCTCCAATGATTGCATTTTCTCTTGAGTAGCTTGGGCTTTTCCCCAAAAAATATTTGTTACCAGCATTGATGGTTTTGAGGAAGAAATTTCAATGCCAAATTGTGCGAGTATGTAAGAGGCCAGACCAACATCATAGTTATTGCTGACCTTCACACCCACGAGCAGCCCACAGTGAGTTTATCCCCCCAAACGCGTGACTGAAACAGCCAACCTAACTGCACGGGCACACAGGTGGGAGCCATGAGCTGAGAGTAGTTCATGGGCCAGTTGCACCGTGTATAGACGTGCCCCATCTACATTTCAAAGGAGATCACCAAGAGGAGGCTTTTAACAGACGCGGTTTTTACCTGTTACGTGAGGTAGTTGTGGCTCTGAGACTGAAGTACACACCTACTTTGGGTTATGAGGTAGCAGTGATTTTCTGGGACTCAGCTGATGAACAGTAACTCATGAAGTTGTGGTAATGTGATTGTTTCAATCAGGTGCCCACATCCAGAGCTTAAATATTCTCGTAAGCTCTCGGGGTGGCTGCCTATAAAATATAAACAATGCAATATGAACAAGAAGTGTCCCACGGTACACATTTTAATGCTCAGACTCCATGCAGCACTGTATATTTTTCACGTTAAGTTAAAGGAGGAAATGAAACAGAAAGAATCCAACATGCTTTACATTCCCTTGCAACAGGAAGCTGTTTTGATAAAACCTACAAATGATCCATATTGATATTTACTGGGTTTTTTTTTTTGTAAACTTCATTTGAATTTAGAAAGTCTCTAAATGATAATTGAATCACAAGTCTGGATTAGGATTCTAGCAGCAACACTTGACTTGGTCAAAATCACTGTTATGAAGAGATGCAATTTTTACACAGTACTTCACATTGATTAAGTAATGTGCGAAAACGAGAAAAAAAGTATTCGAATCTTAATCATAGTAATTTGCATGAAATAAAAGTCTCTGTCAAGGGATTGCACATTATAATAACTCCTGGGTGTTTTGGTTGCATCAGTGAGCAGAGAAGTTGTATGCATTTTTTGTGCTGAGATACAAGAATTTCCTCTATTTTTAGTATACCTTTGATTATACGAGAATTTAGAAATAGGGCTTTGTAGTTGGTGAGACAAACAGGTATTTCAAGAGAAGGCAGAGTTCACAGCTGGCAGACAATGTCTATACCTGAATTAAGTACAGAAATACAAACCAGTATGTTGTAAACATGGGAACTCAGTTTGAAGCTAATTAAGGCTCATTTGGTTTTGACCTGCATCAAACATCAGCACTAAATCAGAAAAGCAGATGCATTTTGGAAGCTACTGAACTGAAGAACCTTATCTGGAGCCCAGTGGAGTCAGCAGAGACCTTCTCACTGACTTCAGTCAATCAAGCCTTAGAAATGTTCGCGTTTATTTACACAAATTGGCCTGAAACAGAAAGGGCTTTTAGATGCAGTCCCCGCTCCATTGCATGCACTTGTCAAGGCTGCTAACGGCCGTGGTGGTGTCACCGTTATCTGTTACTGAGGCAGACCCAGGAGCTCAGGCGCGTTTCTCTGGGCCAGCATGACCATTGCGCAACCTCTTTTCATTTAAAGAGTTGCTATTTCAAAAATCAATGGGCATCAGCTGCTAATTACAGAAAATCTATGTCTAGTCCCTTCAGCGGGTTTTGCATCTTTCCCTCTTGCCGTGCTACCTTTGCTGTGGGGGGACAGCACGGCTCCGTAGCAAGAAGTCGTGGCCACCCCCCAGCCCCCTCTCTGCATTCGTTCCAGCTTCCTGCAGGGTAGACTTTGCCATGTGAAGTTTCTGGTGAATGGTCTTACCATACCACACCTGATCCCCCCACTAACCTTGAGGTTAATTTGAGGTGGTATTTTTCGAGAATGTAAGAAAATCGAGGGAAGCTGTCCTCTGTTATTTAGAACACTTCCTGTGTGGAAGCTCTTGTCCCAGAAATGTGATTTTTTTAAGTGGGAAGTGTCTGCTCTGAATGAATATCTGAGAGCCATGATCCTTCTCTCCACCTTCCAATGATCATGAAGAAGGACAGGAGCTCCTAGACATTTGTGAATGGTTGGAATAACTGACTGTTTTACCTTCCTTAGAGCTTAACAATTGGTCCAAATGCTCCTGGGCAAGAAACTGAGTTTTCTAGGCATGAGTTTTTGCTGTTCCCTCTTTCATTTCTGTGAGATGTGCTATAATGGGGGGCAGATTCAAAGACTCCTCTGGAAGAGGGACCTTTTCTGGGGCATACTCTATGAAATCCATTGAAGAAGTTGCCGTGGTATCACTGCATTGTATGGGGAGGGATATTTTCAGTTATCCCCAGCCACAGCATCATTCGGATAACTGCTTCTTGCAGGGACTCGAAGCAGGTGTGGGGGAAAAGAGTGTTGAACAACTTGAAAGTGTCAAACAAGCTTAAAGGAAACATAGGGTGAAGTTTATCTCTTGTTGCTGAAGCTGCCAGTAAAGCCAGGCACAGGAGGGGGGTTTGTTTGGGATTTATTCTCGGGGAGAAAGGCCCTGCTGTCTTCAGAGTGAGATGAGATCAACTTCTGCTTGCAATACCTCTTACATGTTGTAGTTGCAGGCCAGGAGACTTTTTTTTACATCAAAATAAAGGAATGGATGGGCCTGCACTTGTAAGAGAGTTGGCATTCCTACAACAAGCGTGGAGGTTGATAAGGATTTTCTTTATTCTGTTCAAAAATAACCTTTCCTGTGAAATGCAAGCTCAAGAACATTATCGGTTACATAGAGAAAACACATGAAAGGATGTATTACAATAATGAAGAAAAGAGATTCTGAGAGGAGAGCAGCAGCAAAAGTACTCAGCACCTCCTTGGCTCGAACTGCTCCTTCTCCACACAACTGATGTTTTCAAACCTTGGTTTTTGGCGAAATCCTTCTTGAAGGGGAAAGTTAGCGCACACAAAACACCTTTCAGGTGCAATGCTGGGATCTTGACTTCCTTTCCCCTGGGAATATCTAATGCGTGGGGGCACTCCCAATGTGTGGGAGATGTGTTACAGTAACGGGGTGTCTCTGCGTGCGAGCTGAGAGGAGTGGTAATATGCCATCTTGTGTTTCTTCTAAATTGAGGATGTGCCCCATAGCAGATGGTATTAATAGGGCGGTGATAGCCATCGTCGCGTCCCCAGTCCTGTGAACGCAGCTCTGCTGTTTCACCGAAGGGAAGTCAAACCTACTCCTCTCATAAAACATCCTATGGAAAAGGGAAGAAGGAATTCATAAGAAATAATCCTATTAATTAATGCCCAAATCCTGGTCCCTGTGCACAGCCTCTGGAAACACTGCGTGTGTGAGAGGGAGCAGAGGCAGTGGAAGGGAAGGAGCATAACCCACCTCCTCAGCTGGAGCAGCGTTCCTGCTGTCCAGGCTGCTGGCTCCACTCTGCCCAGCATATTGCCAGCAGCTCCCACCAAGTGTCACCCAGCTTAGAGCTGTGGATTGTCCCCGCAGGAACACGGCCAGCAGCACACAAGAAGTCATGACGAGAAAATAGTGCTTTCTCTTCCCAAGGCGGTGATGAGCGTATTCTGAATGTCCTTCAGAGAGGGGCAGCTGCAGTCCACACTTCCCCACTCTCATATTCCCATTTTTCATTAAGAACAGAGCTGAATTAACAGGAGCACCAAGTGGAGTGTCCAAGGACCTTGTGGGTGGCTTTTAAGAACAGGTTAGACAAATAGTTAGCTAGCCCTAATCCTGCCTTAAGGCAGGGGATGGATGATGAGGCCTCATGGAATCCTCCTGGACCTACATCCTGCTGTCCTCTGGCTTTGAGCATTGAGATCCTTCCACTACAAATGGAGGGATTTACTATGAAGACGAGCCTGTGGTTATTGTTTTTGAGACCCCGAGATGGCTGCTCTCTTGGAGTTATGTCTTTCTTGGATGTATTTCAAGGGATGATCCATACACATTAAGCCAAGAACTGTGGACCACAAACTGCTTGTACGCCTGAGGTGCTTTTTGATTACCAGGGAACACTGAGTGTGCCTGGGGTAGGAACAGTTTTGAAGCACCCAGTTAGAATCCTGGGGACAATATCTCCAGTAAAATCATGTTAAACTGGCTAGTTTACTGCTAGTAAACTGCTCCCCAAAGCCTGAAGAGTGAGCTTCTGGTGGAGAAGCCCCTACTCCTGAAATGATTTCTCCTGGTGGGTCATCAAAACTCATCTCTCACTCTGGGTAGAAGTCTCATTTCCAAAACAAATTCTGGCCCATGTCTTGTCCCTCTAAGACCTGCAGTTTTAAAATCTGCAGCCCAGTTTCTCGGTGATGAAGGTGCACAAGATCTCAGAGGTACCTCATGCTAATAAAGATTGTGGAATTTGTCGATTGGGAATATCCATGCTGACCTCAAGGGAAACACAGAAGGAAGCTTCAGCACAAAAGGTACCTGGGGAAGGGACTGGGGACTTGGGGCACCAATCTGTAGGAATCCCAACTTCCTTAGTTTCCAGGCTGGGAAAAGACCTTCTTTGAATGGTTTTCCTTTCATTGCGGAGGATTTCCACAAGTCCTAATTTGTTGGCAGCTCAGAGCATGATCTTTAACCGCTGTCAACCATTCCCGTGAAGGAAAGTGTGCTTTTTAGATCCCCAGCTCTGCGCTGCTGCCGTTTAAGGAAGTCTCTAAGTATAGCAGTGAGCAATGTCGGTAATAAATAAATTACCCGGAGAATTTAAAGTCAGAGTGGCTATAAAACGGGATAAATTTAGCTTCCCCATGCATAAATGTAAACACGCTGTGGGAGCAGCTGCCCTTGCATGGGCATACACATGGGGAACAATACTTGCCCACAGCATAAAGCAGCAAACTCAGAGAGTGCCAGGCGGTATTTTGCTTCTCGGTGTCTATTTAGGAGTGCTGAGCTTTGCAATCAGAGGAGCCATCTTTCTTTTTGTACTCCATTTTCTGTTCTTCTTATTAATCCACAGATTCCTCCCTTTGCTAAACCAGGAATCTGAGGCAGATCCCCGGAGAATTGCTTGAGTCTTGGATCTTCAAGCAAATTCAGGCTGTAGCATGCCACAAGGGCACTGTTATCCCTACAGAGTTTTCAGCAGTGTGTCTTCTAACCTGTTTAAGCAGCTCTGGTTTTAAGTGATGCAGCTACTGGTATTAAGATATTCTGAACCATCATTAGCTCTATTTACTGAGCCTTTAGATGTGTGGATCACTGCAAACATCTGGAATGAACAGGTGGAGTTCAACCGCACTTGCTGTAAGTTTATATTTTAATGGTGTTTGGCTTCTCTTTTAATTGAACACCGATACTTCGTGGAGACCCAAATGTTCCTACAGGCATATATTAATTTAATTTAATTGGCAATGAGTTAAGAATTATTATTTCAGAGGAATTTTTGATGTTAACTAATGAGGCATCCTATTCCGTACATATTCCTGCCATTTCAGCTCTCTTCCCCGAGGAAGTACAGGCGATGTAGTTGCATCGTCCATCTGGCAGATCGCCCTAGAAAGTTTTGACGTTGTTAGTGAGTAAGCTGAGGCCAGGGTGCAATGGTTCCAGGGTGGACCATGGGGGCAATGGGGTGGTGAGAGATGCCTAACTACTCACAGGGTGCCTGCCACTGAGCTGGGGTGCAACCCCAAGCACTTCGTGTAGGTGCCTGCCATGCAAGGTCAGCCACGTCTGGACAGCAAACCAGGCTCTGGACATAGCAGTCTCATCCGAGTGGCTAAACCCAGCAGGACTAACCTGATCCTACTCCACAAGCAGGGTTTTCTACCTTTGCTTGTGTATCTCTTTCACCTGGTGTAAACTGCTGACCCTTTGGCAAGGACATTTCATCCAAGGTGAAAGCCCTGGTCCTGGGTCTATTGCTCCCTATTTCCTTCTTGATTTGATTTCATCTCGGTGAGGAAGAAGACCTACTCCCTGCTCCATGCTGGAGCATGAATGTCCAAGCTGTCTTCTCCTTCGTTGCCACCCTGTAGCTGGAGCATAACACTTCCAGACCCTCCCACATTCAGGCAAGTCAGCGATGAGAGGGAAATACTATTTTTAATTTAAAGTGGAAGAGAGCAGCAACCCTCAGTCTCCTTGGGGTGAATTATGCAGGCTGCCTTCTGCCCTTTGAGGCATCTTCTCCAAACAGCTACAGCGACGCTGCAGGAGTGGGATTGTCTTACACCACTCAGCTGTGCTGGTTATTTGGAGAAATGCCAGTCTTCAAAATACTCTCTCAGATACATTCATTTTTACCACTTGCAATTGTTCTAATTTTTATCATAACTAGCAAAACATTTGAGATCAAGAAAATTATCACAATGTCCACACACATGTGATGGCTATTTCTGCCCCCCTTCCCTTCACCATGTAGGGGCAACACTGGGCTCCTTGGTACTATCTGATAAATGTGTGTAATGGCCAAAACCTGTTTCTGAAGGGAGATTTTGAAGGGGAAAGAGAAGGAGGAGGAACGCAGCCGTTACATCGGTGTTTTGTAACAAACCTCCATAAAATCAGTGTTAAATGTGAAATGGTGAAGCAGCTGGGAGTGTGCTGTCAGTCAAATCGATGGGATGTCCTACACGAATACTGGGAATCCTTTTCCCCTTTTTGCAAAACATGCCTGCTGTTATCTACCCCTCTGAGATGCTGCGACGCCTGATCAATTCATCTCTGTGAGTTACCTTTGATCTTCAGGAGATGATACAAAATATTAATTGCCAATGTGATAACAAGAAGTTCAGATGCAAGGGGGAAAGTGCAGGTCTCTGCACCTGTTTGCTTAACACCATTTCCACTGTTCAATGAAAATTACCCATATGTGCTGGGAAAAGCACGAGTTTTCTTGTTTTCTCACTACAGATAACTCACTGCAGTCGTTTTTGACATTTAGAGGAAACAATTATTTCTCATTAATATTTCTTATCCTTATGATTGATTTTTTAAAAAAATTAAATCATAAGGTTTGCCATTATCAAAACTGCCAGTTCGTTTCTTTTGTGATGGTAGATCGGATTTTGTCCTTCCAACATCTCTGTTCTTTCTCCACCCCTGTGCACATAGTTCAGTTACCATTTCTTGCGTCAAGGCAATAGCCAGGTCTGGGCTGCACTTTGGTCCTCATTTCACCCAAAGGATTGAACTGTAATGCTTCACATCGTGGTATCAAAGGATTGATGGTGGTCTTCAGAGACGGGCCCTGCTCAGTTTCTCCTTCTCTGCAGCCTCAAGCATCTCTCACATCTAGTGAATACCAAATTGCTTATGCAAAGTAAATAGCACTTCTAGGCTGGGCGGGGAGAGCTCTACCTCCGACGCTGTAGTTTGGTGGTCAGCAGGCTCAGCTGCTTAGGGAGACCCAGATTTGTGTCTTTCTGCTGCTTGAATCAGGCTGGGTATTTGAGCTTGACCCTTTCTTAGCTGTAACCACGAGGGACACCCATCTCACAGAAACTTCTGCAGGTCTCAGTTTACCTGTGGAGCAAAACAGCCAAACCATCACATTCAACAACACATTAAAAAAAAAACCTAAAAGGTAAAAGAAATGTCTGAAGCCTGACCTCACTGTGCTGGATATTGTACAAACAGAGAGCAAGAAGGAAGTCCCAATGTCAAAGAGTTTGAGGTCCAAATAATCCAAATAATTTCTCTAAACAGTAGGTGCTTCGTTGGCTGCCAGGCTGATCCAAACGGGCGGGAGCCGGGCTGTGGGTCCCTCCTTTCCCACGCTGCATTCCCACCACCAGCACCCACACCTGCTCCCACACACGTCGGTGCTTCCCAAGCAACCTGGCCAGGGCGGTATTTTTGTGTTTGCAAGAAAAAAGGTGAGCGATTACCAGGCCACACCTCCGCACACATCTTCTCATGCCTCTAGAGTTTCTCAAACTCTGAGTATCAGGTTCCCGAAATCACTGCTGCCCAGGAGCGAGGTGTGGCGCGGGCTGCGGGTTTTGCTCCCGAGTCGGCAGAGTTGGGCTGCTCTGTGCTGCTTTTGGACTATCGTGTTATTCACACTTGTTTTTTCACCTTCTTGCCTGGTTTTTAGAGAATATGTCTGTTTTAAAGATTATCTTTGGGTCTGGGGCATTAACTGTGGTGCTTTTCAGTTCACTGCCGTGCCAGGGCTTGCTTGCTTGCTTTGGTTTATTTTTTATCCATGTTTTAATGCAAACAGGCCCTTTCCTAGTAACAGCAACTGGCATCTGGTTTTCCATCTCTCTGAACCCAGCAGTGTCGCTGCTCCAAGATTCAGCTGGCTGGAAACATATAGACAGCAAACATTTACATTCAGTGTGTCTTACATCATCTGGGACTTCAACCCACAACATTGCTGATGCACAGAGATAGATAGTTAGTCACATCAAAGCTATTTGCTAATTGCAGACACTTCATCCTTGTTTAATGTTTCATGTGCAAGATTAGTTGGTTGATTTAATTGGTTCAGTAAAACTTATGTTTTAAGGCAAAATATTAGTTGAGACATAACGTATTCCCTTATGTAAAACTGAACACATCAAAAGTCCGTTTGGGCTTTGTAATTCTGTATGTGATTCTGTAGTCACTCTGCCTACAGAATGGAACTGAAAACTTCACTTCCTAGTGGAAAGTATCATTTAACAGCAACCCAGCAAGGTCCCAAATCTCGTAGGACTGTTACAGACACAAAAAGCAGAGGGCAGGGTTCTAATTGTCTTCTACAGCCTGTTTTAGCGGGGATTGTAATACAGGTTTATAATATAGATATAGAAAAGCAATAAGGAGGGATGTCAGGGTGAAATGCATATAGTTCTTATCCATATATGATGTCCAGGACTGTGTATCTACATGAACATATTGAATTTATGTTCAAATATATCTGACACACGCATCATGTAAATTTTTACCCTGCCTGTGTACATGCGTATTCCTAAATTTGTGTTTGCATACAACCTCCACAGGAGGTTCCTTCAGACGCCTCTGAGCAGCTCCGTATTTCACCAGAAAACCCCACAAATCTTTGCCAAGCTTTCCAGCAGGAGCACAGCAGCACTGCCCAACGTGCCTCCAGGGAGGAGCCGAATTTCAGATCCTGGTCCCATGCGGGAGAGGACGAGCAATTTGACTCCAGCAGAGGAGTCGACCACTAGCACCAAACCCCACAGCTTAACTGCCCTGCAATGTTTGAGGGTCTCCATCATGAATTGCTTCCTGAAAAACCTTCAAGGGGTTTTGAACCCAGTTTGATGCTAAAGGAACATTTTTGAAGCCCGAACCGTCTGTATGTTTGCATGTCAATATATGAATATTAAAATGTTGAGTACTTGGACCACCAAAAGTTTGTTTAGCTTGAAGTTAGAGATTTGTTTTGCTTAGAATTTAGTCTCTTGATATTTGGCTGATCTCTTTGTACTGGCTTTTATCTTAATTGCTTTTTAAACTATAATTATGGAGCCACATCCACATGGCTGTAACACCACTGTAGTTTAAGTTGAGCATATGTCTATTACAACTGCTATTTTTAAGTGTCGTTTTTTTAATTCAGACACAAAATTTACATACTGCAGCCACGAAACTTAGCAAACAAAGCCTAAGGCAGGGAGAAAATCCTTTTTTACAATATTTGAGAGAATAAAATAGTTTGCTGAATATTAAATTAGGGGCAAAAAAAAAAATTTAATTATTCCTGGTCTCTCCAATGCTGCAATTATAAAAGGGGAGATATGCTCCTTTTCGATATCCAGCTGAAATTTTGCATGCCATTACCCCATAAATAGAGACTCACGCGTACGAGCATTTTAATGGGTATGTACCAAAGCCATATTGACACTGCAGACTATCATTACTCCTTAAGGAAGTATCATGGGCTTTCCTTTCTTATTTGAACAAGCTGTGAATTTATAATTCTTTCAGCCAGTTGGTCGTAATAAGGTATCGCATTTAAACCAGTCTCTAAATACCCATTGGAAGGCTAAACCACATCAATCCATTAGGCCAGTAGCACAGCCCAGCTTTTAAGAGGTCCACACAGGGCTGTCAGCACGGTGTTCTACCAACCCTAATCCCCCTCCCCGCAGAAACACTCCTTTTTCTTTCATTCGAGACTAACGTTTGGGGGAGAGAAAAACACAAGCCCCTGTTCTGTAGCATCTCCTTTCTCCACACAAACACAGGCAAATAACACTAGGACTGTGACCGGCGTGGATGAAAGAGGAGGCAGCGCGTTTCACCTGCCCACTTCATCCGCTGTCATTAATCCCGCTGGCGCATATGCCATGAGATTTCTGCAGAAATCTGGGGGTAGACTGAGGTTTATCCATCCATAGGGCTTGGGGGGAGGTTTCTTACCACCTTATCATGGGAGAATTAAGCTATATTATGCAAAACATCGTGCAGCGTGGGACCTGGCATTGAGTAGATCCCCTACACACAAGCACATTTAATATTGCGCTTCCGTGGGTGAGTGTGCTCCTGCAGCAATTTTACTGAAAGGAAAAAAAGAGAGAGATCTGCTAGGCTCGTGTCATGTTAGGGGTCAGATCAGTTTTGAGCAAACAAAAGCTATTCTTATTTTTAGTCTTTTCTCTGCGCTAATTTAAGGCCATTCTACAAGGTCCCAAGGTTACAGAGCAGCTCCCTGGTAGAGCATTTTCTTGCTTAAACTATGTCAAAAAGGAACAACAATAAATATTGCAGAATGCAGAAGTGAGTGGGAAAACTTGTCTGTTCAGAGGGAGATGAGAACAAATATATCACCGCTTTGTTTTCCTTCCATCAGAAAATTACTCGGAGCGGCTATTTACTCCCCCAGCCATTGTTTTCCGTTCCTTTTCTGTGTAAATAGCGTGACTTTCTGGAAAGGGAAAAGGCGCCTTTCCTGGAAGCGCAGATCGCAGCGGAGTGAGAAACTCCCCTCCCAGCCCCACATCGCCAGAGACACTTTCCCCAACTCCTCACGCCGCCAAAAACAGCAGATGACGAAGACCCGACACATTCACAACAATGTATTTCTCGAGACCCCCGTCTCCCCATAACTCTCCCGGCTCTTTCCAGTCCCTCGATATTCCCCCCTCCAGCACCTCCTTTGTGCTCCATTCAAGGTTTTTCTGAAGTGAGACAATCTTTCCCGTTTTTTTGTTTTCCGCCTGCATCAAAGTTAGGACTTTGTTAGGGATTCTTGCTATCGGCATCTGTTACCTCTTTTTCTCAGGGGCTAAGGAGGAGGCTGCTGTATGGCTGAAAAAGGCTCTCATTCAGCCTGCAATTGCTTCTCTTTGCTTTCCTGTCACACTGTCAACCTCAATCAGAAGGCAATGAAAGTGATACAGAAGCAAAGCTTTGCTGCCTCCTCCTAGAACAAAGAGCGTCCCATAGCCTAGTACAGATTTCACATCCAATTTAACTCTTTGGAAAAGGATTTCAGGAAATACATAGTCAAGAGTTGAAAAAATGGAGTTGGGTCTACTATAAAGGCTAAAAGTATTATCCTGGCTTAGATAAGCTACAAAGATAGGTTGATACTATTTTCTAGCATAAACCACATTAGCTGGCATTACACATTGAGCTTTCTTTACTCGTTAAGTTGCAAGGAGATTTGAGAGGAATTTAGCAGCTACATAAAATGACTCTTTCATGATTCTAGCTTTAACAGTCATTTTAGTTGTACAAGGTGCATGAATAGCAAGGACCTAAATCATGTTGTTTAACAAATCTGGTATTAGAGGGTTAGTCTCAGTTTACTTATTAAGAATTTAGTTGAGTAAAGGATTTTAGGACTCAGTTCTTTGTGTGGATGACAATGAAACAGGCCAGTACTTGTATTTTTGGGAACCTAAATCAGCGACACGTGTTTGGACTATGCTTTTGGGCCTATAATTGCTCTTTTGCATGGAGAATATTTTTCTGTTTGTATTCACACGAAAAATAAGGCTCATTGGGCAGGTTGTGGGGTAATGAGGTATTTCACTGGGTTATCTCAAGGTAATATTTCTCAGATTTACAATAAGCTTAAGGTCCATCTACACCCCTTTGCCTGCAACCCGGAGCCTCATGCACAATGATAAACTTTTTTTTACGCTGGTCTTACTGGGGAAAGAAAAAAAAAAAAGGAAGGATTGTTATTTCAATGTATTTTTTTTTCATTAAAAGACTCTTCCTTTACAGGGGCAAGGTCCACCCTAAACACTGATATTACCGCATTCTCCCAGGCAGTCTTTCCAACAGACAACCTTGATCAGCGTGTCTTAGCATAATAACACTGCTGCTAATAACACAGTCCAGAGAAACTTTTAATGAACTCAGAGTGAAAAAAAACCACTTTCCAGCTAATGAAACATTTTTCCTGAAAAAAAAAAAAAAAAAAAAGCCAGGAAGGAGAAGCTGAGTTTTTATATTTCCATATAAAAACGGCTCAGCGTGTTCTCTGCTTCCGCAGCTCTGCAATAAGTAAAATGTTTAAGGAATGCTGACATCTCCTCTCTAAATAACTGCGAGAGGTTTCATATGTTGTGATATTGATGGAAATGCCTCTTAAACAGCTTCTAAAAGTCATCTTGCTAGGAGAGAACACATCTCTTTAGAAATTCCCCATGAACAAGAGATGATTACAAGGAAGCAGTATGACAGACACCAACATTTCATCTCTGCATACAATTATGGTACAAATTAGAAATGCTATTATGTTAGTGCTCCATAATTAAGCAAGCAATTAAAAACAAAAACAGTTCATTAACAAATTGTCATAGCTATGCAGACAAGTGCCCAGCAAGGTCACGATAGGCAATTGCCTGAGACGACTAAACGCTGGGAGCGAGCGGCAGAAATCTGAGCACAATGACATCTGTGGGGTAGAACTCACAGATTTTGCAAATTACTTTTCCTTGGGAAGCAAGAGATATGACAATAAATAGCAGTATTCTTCGAGAGGGTGCAGTAAAAAATCCAAATACAGACTGTTTCGGAAAGTTAGAAGAGCAACTGGTAACAAATGCTTCTCCCTACTAATTGTAAGCTCTCTGGGTAGGTGGACCTAGGAGCAAGCTGAAATTAGTACGAACCTAGTTTTCGTAACACCTCACTGTTATCTTACAGTGAGCTGACAGTTCAATAAATTTATCTGCTTTGCTGTAGTCAAATAAATGTTCCCATGGATATTAAATTCAATGGCTGGTTGAATAAATGCAGTGGATGGGGTTGTAGGTTCAAATTTTTTTTACCTTCTGTAACATCAGTCTAATATTTTTTCTCATCTACATCAGATTTATTCCCCAGTTCCTTTTAAAAATATTTTTAGCTATGTCAACAAAGGGACTTAAAAAAAGCCCTATCACTGGTAAGTAGATTTGGTAAAGAAGGACAATGAAACAGTGAAACAGTTAATCGCCGTGCTAATTATTTGTCCTATTTTTCTTAATACAAATTAAATGTTTCACTTGGTTAATGACAAGTTTGATCAAACAGTTTCATAAACTGATGGATTGACTTTGAAATGAATTCAGGGGGAAAAAAATGACATGATGCAGATTTGGCAGAGGGCCGTCTCTAGTGGGAACAGATGCCCAACAAATTTGGCGACTAGTTTTGTTCTCTTCTATCTGTTGCAGTTCACAATCCTAATGAATGTTATGTTTAAATAACATGAATAAAGATAAAGTGAAAATGAATTCAACTCCAGTTTGAGCAGCAGAATAGAAATGAGCAAACTGTATTATCTTCTGCCACCTAATCTGGGTTGAATTTCCTCTGTATCTTTTTTTGTTTGTTGAAGAATCCTTTTCTTGAGTCTCCTTGGCCATTGACAAGGTCTTTTGAGATGAATATGAAAAGATAGATTTAAAGGTTAAGGCCAGGGTCAGATGGTTGCAGATGTTTTGTGCGAGATTGTTCGGTTCAGTTGTGGTACTTCTCCTGACTAAGGTATTTCAAACAGGCAGAGTCATGGCCAGCTACTGTCAATGAATTGTGTTTGTTTCACAAATGATCCATGCAAACCCAAACACAGATGAGATGAAGCGTTTGGAGGTTTTGGGTTGTGGTTTGTTGTTTTGTTGGTTTTTTTTTTCCAAAGGCAGGCAACATTTTCTTTTTCTTTTCTTTTTTCTTTTTTTTTCTTTTTTTTCCCCTTCTTTTTTTTTTCCCCACAAGGAATCGCCTGCATCCAGAGACCTTGCTCGTGTTTTGTTTCTTGGAAGAAAGGGAGGGCGATGCCCTGCTGCCCACCCTCACATCTGTGAAGATGTAGCTATAAAATGTGGTGCTTGCTTTTGCAAATGATTTAGCAGAGATGCTGGGCAGCCCCAGCAAAGGTAGGAAGAGGATGCAGAGAAAAGATGCGCGTAGGCTTTACCCTCCCAGATTTACTCAGGTAAAAAAAAATACTGTTTCTATCAACAAATGCCTCTGTGCAGGAGTACAAATCTTCAAGGTTAGGCTGGATGTGTTTGAGCGTAGGAACCTGGTCCGTCTGCCCCTAGTCTTCCCACCCAGAGGCACCAGAGCCCGTTCACTGCCGCTTTTCTTTGCACTACAGAAGCCAGTGGTTTCTTCGACCCAGAGAACCAGGCAGAAATTTAGGCCTTGCTGATGGCCCGCGATCCCACCACGACAGAAAAATAATTACACTGAGAAATGCTGGTTTGTATCTGTCTCAATGAAAAAAAACCTCTGTGATGATTTACTAACTGTGCTGAGCTATGCTCCTGTGGGACTTACTCAGCAAAGCTCATGGTGAAGTTGGGGGAATCTGTGCTAACATCCTGACTCACCAATCCCACATTTAAATGCTACAGGAATAGATGCATTTTTCCCTGCCCTGGAAATGTGCAGCCTACCTGCTTCCTACTGGGTTTTAAATGAATTCTTCAAAAAACACACCTAAAGTCTTCTGTAATACTCAAGGACTAAAATTCTTCCCCAAAACTGCCTTCAAGACTCCATGTCTTGATCATCGATTCAGCATCAGCCATGCAATATAAAGATCATTTGGAAACCCAAGCAATTGATTACCCCGTGAATTTCTTTTAAAAAGTCTGTTCTTTTCTGCCATTAAAACCAAAATTCTCTTTTCTATATGAGTTGCCTGATGCAGAGGAGAAAATGAGGATTTGGTACCAAAGGATTCAGTTTTCCCAACAGCTTCTTACAGTATATTGTACACCGTAATTGATTTTAACCCCGGCGCTGGCGGTCCTGCCTGCCTTCATGGTGGAGGCAGCAGATCGTAGGGGGAACCTCTGCCACACTGGGTAGCTGCTCTCATTTTCAAGCAAAGAAAGCTTGAATGGGCAGGAAAATATTCAAGTGGTTTCAATCTACTTTCATAGCGTGTCCATGTCCAGCATATTTGCAGTAAAGGAAATATATTGAGGATATGCCTCCCTCTAACAGGGTATCTCCTGGCTTTACAGGTTGGAAACTCAAATTCTGCCCGTCCTGTACATCTCCCCCCTGTTCACGCAGGCCCAACCCCACCGCTGGTGTGAAATACAAGGTTTGGTTAAATGCTGTGGTATGGCTTCCGCGTGCAAGTGGAACATCAGCTGAAGTAACTGGGTTTGGAGGGTTGCAGGGTTTTTTTTGCGTTGTGCTAGATGCATAAAATGTATGTTTTTTAATCTGTAGCTCAAGTCGTCAACCGCTTGAAAAAAAAATGTCACTGACAGTTGTGGGGTTTATGCAAGTGCCAGCATTAAACAGCATTATTTAAATTTGCTTCTAAATACTTGTTTGATAAGTAGGGATATGTATGATTTATTCATATTACAATTTACTGAAGCGTGGTAGCTGGGTGGTTTTTTTTTAATTTATACCCCACTGTCACTCCATTTTTATATATGTTATTTTAAAAAGATTTACCCGACGTAAATAAGAACAATTACAGAATTACAGAGCAGGATTACTTCTGAAGGGGAAAAAAACCCAACCACGGCTCATATTCTCAGTGGCTATTCTGTTTGACTTCATCATTAAGAAAAGTATTCAGAGCGTCTAAAGGGTGAAGAGTGGAGGAGTGTGTTTTCTTTTCGATATGATAGCTGCATTCAAGTTATTCTTCCCTTTACAATAGATTTTACCTAGCTTTATCTTCATAGGAAGCTGCTTTCAGTTGAAAAGCAGAAGTGAATAGGAGTGTCATGACATAGGATTAACAGTACAACCGGATAGTAAATCAAATGTTTGAGATGAAAAAATGTAGAATGTGACATGCATCAGGAGAATGAACCGGCAGCGCTGCGCCGAGACGAGCGCACAGATAATGTGTAATTATCTGCGGAGGTTCTTGAGACCCGGGCTTTAATTCGGCTTCCAGAAACACACGGCCCGTTTTAACCAGTCAATCTCTGTAATGAATCTAATCACAATGTAAAACATTCCCGGGAACTGCGGGCCTTTGCGGAGTGCTAATTACAGATGAAACCAGCCTAAGCCTTAAAAAAAAATACCCCAGACTTGAGTAGCTTACTCTTGAATAGACATCCAAATCCATTTTAGTACAGAACATTATTATTTATCTCACAGGCAAATACAGCTTGTTTCCATGGCACACAAAAAAAAAAAAAAAAAAAAAAGGCAGCATAAAGAAGGAAAGGCACAGGGGTTTAGCTGGACCAGCAATTCCAATTCAGGGCGAGCAACGCAATAAAGAGAGATTCAACAAGTGCCAAAATCAAGGAACAAAATTAAGATTTAAAGTCGTGGATTGTTTGACAAAACCTTAATAGCTTTACAAGAAGAAGGAACGGTGACCTCTCGCTCTGATCGACAATATCTATCCGAAAACACATATTGCCATCAGATTCTTCTGTGACATGGCCCTACTGTCACAGTAACATCTCTACACCAAAGAGAAACGCACTGGATGCTGCTCTATGATTTGAATGCAATTGCAACTCTGTACTCAGGGTTTAAATTCACTCCAGAGAGCAACTTGCAATACTCTTAACAGGCTCTAATCTCTCTGGTTTCGGTCTGAGACCAAGAGGCATTTCATATCATCAGCAGTGGATTTATATTGTATGCTTAGAAAATAGAAATGGATTTCCAGGGGGTTTAATTTATCAATATCTAGCCTTTATGGGAAACACTAGTTTGCATAGGAAAAGGGGTTAAAAGAAGGTTTAAATTATGTCTCTCATATTTCCTGAAAACTTTGTACAAAAATATTCCATGCCACAAAAGCCCATTAAATATTCAAACTTTAATATACATTCCTCAGTAACAAATGTACAGTTAGATAACACATAAAGAATTATGAATGACTAATTATATTTTGCATATTTACAGCAAAGACAATTAGCAAATAGCTTTTATATGCAAAATAAATGAAAAAGTAATTAAGATGCACTAACTAGAGCAGCAATATCAAGTCTGTTGTCTTGTGATTCATTCCTAACAAACATAATAATTATGCATTCATTGTCATATAATTAAAACAGCTCTGTCCTTTAGAAAACTGGTTATTTACTGTATAATAACCTGAAGAGTGGCAGAAGTTCCTCATAATGGTGAGAAGGATAATTAAATATTTCTTCCTGGTGTCTGCTCACTCAGTTGAGTTTATTATCTTAAACTTGTGCAAGAAAACACTTCCTCTGCAGTTCCAAAACTCACCTACCCACCTCCGGGAAAGTTATGCCTTTGCCATGCCCCGCTCCCAAGGCAGCTACCCAAAACCTCCCCAGGCTCTGCCAAAATGGGCACAGCATTAAAGCCCACCCGGGGATGGGAAAGCTTGAGGGTCCAGCCTCGGGAGGGTGGGGACACTCTGGTTAGAGCCTGGGGGTTCCTTCTCCTCCACGTTATGAGCTTGGTTGAACTTCTTCGGTGCCATTGCAAGAGATGGCCACGTGCTTTGTTCTGTGCATGGAGAATATCCCCCAACATGAATGCACGGGCGGAACGACATCCTTGTAGGAGCAGGGACTTACTCGTCCCACACCACAGCTCCCCAGCTGTAACACAGACACCACCGCACCTCCACTCCATTGTTTTTACCTATTCCCTTCATTTCCCAGCTCTTATTATATCTCAGTAAAACATACTAAATTGTCCAGTCTCTACTGGAACCCTTAATCACTACCAAACAGAATAGTAATATCCAGTACCGTAAGCCGTCTTTATAATACTAATATCATCAAGCACTTTTTTTTTTTTTTGTCTTTAAATTCTGTTTTCCTATAAACCTCCACTGCAGAGCCCACTGAGCTGCAGTGGAGGAAAAACAATGTAATTGCTTGGCTGCACGTACGGCTGGCCTGGATCAGTAATCGGATTTCCAGGGACTCAATAGGTAAGGAACAGGGCACAGGGAGCCACGTTCACCTACACAAGCTGGGACAGACAGACTTAGCTCATGCTGCCGAACAGACCTCACCGTCCCTTCTGAGCCCTTGACATCAGTTCTTGCTTCTGTCCCAGCCACTCACATTCCCACAAAGTGAGGGGATAACCACTCCTTTTAATTCTTCTCTACCAGATGGTCTGCCGTATTATTATTTGGGCAAAACTCAGTATGTTTTGCTCTTTTGCTGTTGGAGCCATGGAAGGGTCTGTGCAAGGGGACACGGTGGCACCAGCGAGGTTCCTGTGGGCAGAGGACTCAGGACCAGCCTCTCATAGCCCATGAAGAGGGATCCAGTGTGGTTTTATTGCCTTCGGTCGCCATCGCCGCACCCCATTGCCAGGAGTGCCTGGGGTACCCGGACATTCCCCGCGAGGGGATGGGTCAGCTGAACCCTGCTGCAATATGCACAGAAGGAGAGAAATAAAGGACTGCAGCTCCCAGACACGCTGGAAATTGCACTGTGCTCTTCACACAGAGCCCTCTGGAAGGCAGGGAATTCTTGCACAGATTTCTTAATAGTCCGGGGGGAAAAAATTTGAGTCCCTTTGGGCTTTGTTACCCAATTTATTTACTCAGACTTTCTCATCTGCTTGTTTCCATGTCAGGAATGCAGAGATACTTCACCTGACCTACATGGAGGGACCCCCCGGGCTACACCCCTGCAGTGTGATACATTTCTTTTAAGAGAATTATCCATCTTGTCAAACTCGAGTCCCAGAGGTTCCCCATCCCACCCCGTTTCCTATTCAGCACTTAGCCTTTAGAACAGAAAAAGAGGCTGGATTGTATTTTTGGCTAAATCCTACAGAGCGGGTCTTTGCTGCTGCAGGGGCTTCTGTGCCTTTGGGCTGCACTTACTCTCTGTAAGGCTGACCTGTTGCTTGGGTGGATTTCTCAACAGCTCTGTCTTTCTCTGTTCCCCCTTTTGAACCAGTCAAGAATGATTTGTCCTTCTGCTGAGTGACCAGCCAGTTGTGCATTGCCAACACCTAGCCCATTGCACGAGTCAGGCGAGGGTGGAGGGGACGTGCACCTAAGTATAGGCAATTCAGAGGTGATCCCTTGGAGATCCTGACCCATTTTCCCAGTCCTGCAAACCATCTCCACCGTGTATGAGGAATGTGGAGCATTAGCCATCCTATAGGGTGCAGTAGCCATCCTATGGGATGCGTTAACCATCCTATGGGGAGTGTGAGCTCCCTAGAGCCTATAAGGTGTCATGATATAGCGGTTCTGTGGCCAGCTCTGCACAGAGCTGTCAGGATGACAGACTTAACCTCCCTCTGTCCCTGTTTACCCAAAGTAAGAAGATTGTGAGGCTTAGTTAATGTTTGTAAGTGCCTCAGGGCTCTTAGGTGATAGGCGCTATGTACATGCAAGTGTATTATAATACATGTCATAAGGAGAATTAATAAACCGTAATGTATTAATTTAAAGGTAGCAGACACTCGTACATGATAGCCTTTCCAGCTGCTTCCTTACAAGCACACAGAAAATGACATTTAAGTTAAATCAGGTTAAAGAAAAAGAAAGCAGTCAGTCACTGCTGGATACTGAGCCAGTAAATATCAATTATATAAAATCAGTCATCGATAAGAAGTTTGATAAACCAGGTGTCAGGGAAAGGACTCTTGGAGAGACAGGTGTGACACACGCATTCATTTCACATGTTATACCACCCTTTTTGGAAACCTGGCTTTTATTTCAGGCCCTTCTGTTTTCTTCATGCCCTTTCAAAATATTGAGGACCCCCAGCAGCAGCCGGTCGCAAAACGAGAAGGATGGTCTTTTTGCCTCAACACTTTGATGACAGACAATGGGAGCCCCCAGGAAAGAAGCAGGAGGTCGTCTATGATCTTATCTAAAATCGGGGTTAGAATCAAAGCCCTTTAACCATTCCCAAACATAGAGGCACCCATGTGTTTTAAGGACTGGGAGAAAGTAAAGTACACACAAAGCAGGGTGAGCAGGCTCACGATGTAATCACAGATGCTCCTAGACGTGTCAAACGAGGGATGGCACTGGCTTCCAGAAGTAGGATGGACTGAGATTTGCCTGTGGCCCAGATTCAGGAAGGCGATGATGTACAAGCAGAGCATCAAGTGCTGAAGGATCCTGTGGAGAGCTCTGGGACCTCACTGGTGCTTACAGAGGCATGTGCACGTGCTTAAAGACGTCCTCAGATGGGAGTCAGGAGGCCAAGCCATTAATAAGACACAAGTGCTCGCTCACATTTAATATGTTTTGCACATGCAAGCGGGACACACCAACAAGCTCTCCTGAAAGCAAAGCTGCTGACGTTAAAATGCTACCTCTACTTTGGCTACGAGATGTTGAGCCTGAAGCAAAGAGGACGCAGCAAGGCTCGCTCTGTATTTCAGCGTTATCTTTAATCTTAGATCAAAAGCTGGTTTCTTTTACCTTTCCAAGGTGCTGCAGCCCCTGCACTTCTCCTTCTGCTGCAGAAGTCACCCCTGGCCACCTCCCGCTGGGCACAAGCTCAGCCTGGCCATGGGCCAGCAGCTGGGCTTTACCTGCAGTACAGGTGTACGTATGGGTAGGGATAAAATAGAGAATAAAATGAGCTCTTTCTCTGCATAAAAGAAAGAGAGTAAATAAAATTCCAGCAGCTACAAGCTGGCGACATTATACTGTCATAATCCAGAAATGAACATTGATTCTGAAGAAGTCGCTTCTTCAAACTTTAACGCAACAATTAAGTATTCCATTGTCATGGCTCAATTAAATGGTATGGCCTGAGAAAATTGGGGATTGTAAAGTGAGGATGGAATGTGCTTTGATCCTCTTTCCAGGGTTATTGTTTCATTAATAAATGAACATGTCATTTGTCTCACCAGAGGGAGCTCCTGCCCTCCAGGCTTTTTCCCTTTTTTGTTCAGGTTTTATAAAGATGAATTTCCAGTGCTCTGAAATACCATGGATTAGTAGTTAAGCCTGACAGCACTTCGGGGAGTAGTGGGCTTAAAGTGCCTCACACAGGTCTCCAAAGCACTTGTTTACTAATAGAGGAAATCAGCGACCGTCTGCAGCTGCTGATATCGCATTACCATTTGGAAAGACAGTAGCTGAGATAACAAATCACACAGTTTTAATAATTACTCCTGCATTCCAGTTTTTTGTTTCCTGCGTAACTGCAAAGGCTGGATTTCTTCCAAATAAACAGATAAAAACAGTATGGAACTTTTATCTTTTAATGATAATGACAACACATCATGTT
>NW_010418009.1:51534-58826 GCF_000710305.1 Buceros rhinoceros silvestris | reverse complement strand
ATTTTTTTCTGATTTCTAGAGTTTCAATAAAATGTAATTATACTTTATAATTCCACTCTTTTAATCTTCACTTCAAAAACTATTCACTGTTAGCAAGTTTGCTAGGCACGGAGAGGGGGTGAGGAGCAGGAGCGGACTTCCCCCGCATCAGGCTGTTCATAAATTCTGTCTGGGGGTAAACCTGTCATTGAAACAGCACAAACTGAGCTGCTTTGCATTCAAATTAATACCTAGTTTAATTTGAATATAAAACAGCTCCATTTATGTGGTTATTAAGAAAAAGTAACAAAACCATTTGGCAATGAATGGATGTTTCAGATAGGATACACTGGCAACCTATTTCTTTTCCGTTCTTGGGGTGGTTTTTCTTCTTTTTTAATCCTTCGGATACTTTGGTACCAGGATGATTTTACCTCACTAGATAAGGCTTTAAAACAAAACAATACCTATCAAATCCAAATGGTTCATATATACTCCAGGAGTCAAAAAGTTCCCATTATCCCAACACTGAATTGGACTTGACGGGTTTTGTTCGAGTACGTCTTCCCATCTTGTCCTTTGCTGTGCTCAGAGAAAAGCCAGTGATTTCATTTACAACTTTTCTTGCTAAATAATTTCATGGACTTAATTTAGGAGAGCAGAGAAGAGGAGGGAGAGAGGAATACCTTCCTCTTCCAACTCAAAATGTTCAGATTTAAAGGTAAGGTGAACTTTTCTCACAGCTTTTAGTTTGCTTACCATCAGCCCATGTTCCAGCCGGTGATTAAAGAAAGCTTTTTTAAAGCATTACTTCAGAATGATCTTAATTGGTGCAAGGTTGAGCCCTTTCTAGGAGGGGAGGGAAAAGGTTGAATAGCCTTTTCAAGTCACATGAAAGTTTCTAGGATGAATGTACGATAATTAGATTAATAAGTAGCTTAATTTATCACAGCTAAGGATTTCAACAGCCACACATTAGAGCAAGAAAAAAAAGATTAGTGTGATTCCAGTTTGTAAAAAATTGTACTGAAACTTGATTAACCTTAAATACAAAGTGCCTTTCTTTTTGTGTGTAAATTCAGTAGTTAAAGGGGGAAAAAACCACTAAAATAATCAGAAAAGTCCTGTTCCGTTCCTTTGTGTTCTCTAGCTAATGAGAGATATCGGGGTTGTTCAAAACAACTTTTTCCTGTGAGGTTATTCTTCCCAGAACATGGATTTAAATGAAATCTGCAATCCCTACTATTGCTGTGGACCCTGAAGAACTGTTCGAGGCATGAGATAACCTATGCAGGGGTTAAAACCACCTCTAGCATCAGCCATTTTCATTCTAAAATAAAAGAAAATGAAGGAGCGAGCAAATAGGTAAAATATCTCTTCTAGCATAACACAAAGTTAGATCCACCGTCGTGCTGGTGAAGAAAAAGGAACGAGCAGATGCCTGCGTGCCAGGCAGAGGTATGGAAAACAACTGTAGCCAAAGCTAACGGGGGTGTGCAATTAGGGATGACAATTAGCCGTGCAATATTCGCTCACGCCGAGCACGACGTCTACAACACGGCATCATTTTGAGAGCACTCTCCGTTGACGGTATCAGCCTAAAATCAAATGTGGCAAAGGCGGGAGCAGAGCAGCAACTACCGCAGCGCTAAAACCCTCGCTCATTGATGAGAGATTCGTGTAGAATAATGCCAGACCATCCAGCTTTCCCCTCGCCACCGACTCTGCTTCCTTACAGGACAATCCCTTAATAGGGAGTGAAATCTGCTGTGCTTTTTGATGTTGCCATCCACCGCCGAGGTTGCTTTCGGTGGTGTCATTATTTATCAGCGCTAACGTCAGATTTCATTAATCTAACTCCTTAACACTTGTATCGCGGCAGACAAAAATTCCCAGTGCTTTTTATTAAGGCGGCTGGCACCAGGGCTAGCAAAGCCCGCGGAAGGGTCTGGAGGACAATGGTATAGTTCCTGTCAACGCTCAACTGCCATCATCATTTTGAGGAGGCCTAATGCAAAGCCAGCAGTAGCGAGATGCGAGATGCTGGGTTTGTGACTCCCTGTCCTGAATCCCTCTTTGAAAGGGGAAAGGGTGGTTCGTATTCGTAGGAAACCGCGAATGAAACCACTCAGAGCCTGAAAAATAAAGTAAAATTTTACAAAGTAATGAAATGAGAAAGGAGGGCAGTTTCCTTAATTTTATCTCACACTTAAGAGATGACTAAGAGCGCTAATGAAAGAGAGTGTAATTACAGCCCAGATAGTGCGTATTGCTCACGCCATAACGTCAGAGAGGTTAACTCTGGCCAAGGGAGATCATACAAATCAAAGTGGCTGAGGGCACTCATGCATCAGCCTGTTTGATAAGATTGATAACTGTAACCAGTAGCTTAGGAGAATCGATTTCCACTGCGGGGATCTCTCTGGATGCTCTCGTCGTTTCTTCTGTTTATATGAAAGTGAAGCTTTAAAGATGTTTTATCATCTAATGGCAAATATGACACAGAGTTACAAACGGAATCTTTTTTTAATCTCAGAATGGAAAATTTAAGCGGGGCAGTGATTCGCTTTAATTATGTATATCGAACAAATTTGAAGAGATGAGAAGAAACTTGTTTTTCAGCCCACTGAGCCCAAGTGCTTGCCTGTAATCTAAAATGGATATCTAATTATTGTTTAACATTATTTATTTAGGAGGAGTTACGACCTCTAATTTGCCTTTAAATGATTAATTTAGTGTTTAAATAAAGCTCCTTTTATTTAATAATGTTTTCTTTAACCAATCTTCACTAATGTCAATAAACTCTTTGTTTAACCTTCTTAAAGGAAACATTTTCTCAGCTCTGAGACAATTATGAATTACCAAAACCCGTATAGAAAAATGAGCTGAGTAATTATCTAATATTATTGCAGTGTGCTTAAGAAGAGAATATTCCACACCAATAACGTAAGGCAGGAGAGAGGGAACAAGCTTTTCTAAATATTGAGCATTTTAAGCAGTCTGACTCTTTTTGAGGTGATAAGGCAGCACGGAAATACCCCAAAATACTAATAGCTTGGCTAAATAAACTCATCCACTTCTAATAGCATCCTGAAGTGGTACTTGCTTCAGGTCCCAGGCACCAACCAAGCAGCACAAATATCCCTGCTCCATATGCAGAGAGATGGTGAGATGAAGTGTGGGTGCCCTCATCCTGTAGCCAGCCCTCAGCACAGCACCCTCACCCATGGCCATGGTGACTTTGCACCACCACGGTGCTCCCTCAGCGTCCAGAACTGGAGGGGCTGAGCTCAGACATGAGGCGAGGGAGCACCGGTCACTGCCCTGAAACCCGCACCAGGCGCTGGCTGTTTTCTGACACTGACTCTCACATGTGGATGGAATGGCACGTACATACCACATTAAAGGATACACTGGCCACCAGTTTTGGAAGCGAGCGCCTTTCGGGAGTCCAACTGTGACTGCTATGTAATAACTATTGAGCACCGTTCCTACCTAATAGATTATGGTTGTGATAATACAAATGGTTTCTTGGTCTTGCTTAAATCCTCCGTACTTTGCTCTGGAGTGCGCCAGAGCTGGGAAGATCACAGGAGAAAATAAGCGGTACAAACAAAAGCAAATTGATGTCCAAGAGGCCAGAAAGTGGCAGGAGGTGAGTAGTGGAGGAGAAAGAGGAAAGGCAGAGAATCCAGTGGGAGCCAGATGAAACAGAAAAGCCAGGGTTGGGAGAAAATTGTGAGAGGGAGCAGGGAGAGAGACTTTAGAGGCTGCAAGAAAATCCCAGGAGTGAGGTTCACAGGATCACAGAAGTGTTGAGGTTGGCGGAGTCGTCCAAGGGCAGCTCATTTTCCTGTGCAATTACTCCTCCCAGGTCTTGTTGAAGATCCCAGGCAGAAGAGGGAGAGAAAACGTCCAGATTTGAATGAAGAGGCATGAGCAACAGTAAGGGGCAGCATGAAAGCCACAGCATTGCAGATGAGCAGGGGAAAGGAAAAGTTGGAAAATGGGCATGTAATAAACATGGATAGGAGCTCTTGGGAGTAAGAAAGGAGGAGGAGACTGAGGAGGGAGTCTGGTCATCAAAAGGTTGTATCTAAATGGATCCGTGAACACAAAGGAGAAATTAAGAACACAACTGTGCAATTCTTACTTTAGGGCTCCTGCAAGGTGTGGTGGGACAGTTTGAGGAAAAAGGTACCTGGCCCCAGCAGCCAGATCACGATTCCGAACTGGTGGTAAGGTGGGCAGAGATGTGTGCTGGTGCTCATCTGGGATCCAGGAGGAGAAAAGTTATGCTGGTGTGGCTCCAACCTCAGCTAGTATTAGGAGACTTTCATAGGGGCTTGCTCTTTCTCTGCTCCTTGGGAGTGTGGGAGCCCAGGAGCAGTGCATTGGGATTGGCATGTGCAGCCAGGAGTGGAACTTCCCCTCGCCTAGAGACTGAGGGGTCACCCAGGAGCATCATCACTGTTACTCTTCAACACCTGAAAACACCCAGTGGGTTCCCGCTCTGCTCTAAGTTTCTCCCTTCTTTGACACAAAAGCCCTTCTTTGGCTTCTTTCTTTTCTAAAAACTGGCAGAGAGCTTTTGACTATTTATTTTCTGAAGTTTTGACATTACAGTTTCAGATTTTTTTCCCAACCATATGGGCTAGGACCTCATCCAAGTTGTAGGTGTCTAAAACAAGCGAAACCTCTAATCCTTGATCTTTAATTCTTTACAGCTCGTATCTAGGATGACACACTGGGATGGCCAGTTTGCAGTCAGCTTGGTAGGAGCAATATGCATGCCCAGCTTATTCCTTCTCTCCACCTTGTCCTGACACTTGTCATACTCCCATCGCCTGAAAACTCCGAGTACCTGAGGGCACACAAAAACAGAGTCTAGATGATGCCATCAGTACAACCCAGAGTCTCTCTTAACACTCACCCACAAGTTGACCGCTGTGTGAGTGATGATTTGGGTCCACAAAATGAACAAGGAGAACCTGGGGGACCCTCAAACTCCCTTCCAAAGCAAGCAGAGTTGGCATGAGCTGCCACCATGACATCTCCTTGACTCTGGACAGCACATATGGGGTGAAGAAGATTTGAATTCTATCTACAGCTGTGCCCTTGGTTCTCCATGTGGGCTTCTCTTCCCAGGGAATGCAGCTGTGCCCACCAGTCTAGATGTTTGAAGAGGAACAAGACTCCCACAGCCCCTGTGTAAAAGGTGAACAAAAGGACGGCGCGCAACTACATGTCCTAAAATCTTCAGACTACAACCCACCATGAACTGTTGCCTTCCTGACATGTGATAGGAAGAAAAGCATAATCTCAGCTGGGTTACAGGAAAATGGGCAGATGTGTTTGCCCTCAGGCAGTTTAAGGACAAGGAGATCATTAGAGAGGGACGTTCTTTTAAATAGCTGTTTACTTTCAAGCTGCTAACTCCATGAAGGGCCAGCTGCTCATTAAGGGTCAAGAAGGGCCTGGTTAAAAGGTCCTGCCCCACCTTCGATGCAGCATGGACAAGTCCCTCAGGACTTGCTTGGCAGTGCAACAACAAACAGAGCTGGCCCACAACACCCACCAGAGTCCTGCTGTGAGATGACATGGCTTGCCCCAGCAGATGTGGGAGTTTTCCCAAGAAACCCAAAAACGGCTGCTGTGACACACAGGAGACAAGTCCTCTCTGTCAGCCTATGTGCAGTCCTCAAACGGGGATGGGATGCATCCCGGCTTTTTTCTTATTATTCAAAAACCATGGTATTGTGATTTTTTTTTTAATCCCAGAGAGGTAAGAACAAAACAAAGGATTTCTTGCACCCACCGCCTTTTTAGGCAGGATTTGGACTGCACTCTCAGCTGCTAGAGAGCCTTACTAGCCTAAAAAAGCTAAAAATTTACAAATCTGATTAAAATTAAAACTGCTCGTTTGCGAAGAATTTATTTTGCTTCTTTATTTCTGCTTGCTTTTAATCAGCGCCACGAAATTCCCCCTGCCTGCTCGGGTGGGAATAGGTAATATTGTTTGATGAATGAATAAAATATCAGGTAGGAAGTGTCTTGTTTGTCTGTGTCTTCATTATCTCCTTCCTCGTCCTGCTGAGTCAGCACACGGACTGTGTGTGTGGACCAGTGTGTTCTTCTTTACTGGGCATTCACTGTTTGGTTTGTACTAGCAGCTACCAGCTGGGAGCCCTGGGCATAGGTTAAGATCGAAGGTGTTCGACGCTGTACAAATAACAAATAAAAAGATAATCCCTATGGAATACGTTCGGAGTTTTGCCAGATTTTGGGTTTCCCTGGACATCTTTCTTTTCTAGACCCTTCATACAAATTTTAAACCTGAAACGGGGAATAGTTCAGGTGATAAATCATCATTTTTCTCTTTTTCCCTTTTGTAACTACGGAAAATGACACCGCGATGTTTTTTCTCTGGGGCTGAAAACTCGTTTAGATTATGCTGGTCAACACTTATGGTGAAGTGCAGAATTTGGAGCTTTGCTGGGGAGGGGGAAAAAAGCCAATTGCAGCCACAGTAGAGGAAAAATTGATAGAAAATCTTAAAATAAAAGGTTTTGTTGAAAGATTTTTTAAAGTTGTCACCGCTCTCATTGGAAGAGTTGTGCAGGAATCCTTTCTTGCACCTCCCCATTTATACTCTCCTTCTCTAGAGAGGGCAGGTAATCTCAGATTTTTGACCAGCATCTCTTTTCCAACTCACCAGAAAAGCCTCAAAGCCAGAAAAAAATATTCTCCGCCAGCCTGTTTTTGTTTTGCTCTTGTGTTTATTTTCATCTTAACATTAATTGCCCCATAATGTCTGCTTGGTTTTATCAATTAGCCTTTGCAGTGGGAAAATATTTTAGCGCCTAATACAGTGTAATGATTTTTTTTCCCTATTTGCCAAGGGGGTTATTAATAAATGTCCCCACTGGGGTTACAAGTCTTGTGCTCTGGTGTTTGCTTTAGGGGAAATGAGGGATTGGAGGAAAATCCTAACCAAACGGAGCTATAATTAGAGCGAAAGCAGCTGCAATTAGAAGTATATGTTCAACAACACCCACGGCACTCGGGGACAAACCTCCCCTCGACTCGGGCAGGGGCGGCAGCAGAAACTGCCGCTGCAAAAAGGGGAAAGCTCTGGGGTTCCTGCTTTTCCAGCTGTTGCATCAAAGATTCGCACCGTCTGCTCCGCATTTTTCTCCGAGGAGGGAGGGGTTTTCGGCAGAGGAGTGCTGGCCCAACAAAGCCAACAGCAGACTCCTCCAAGTCGGGATTTCACCCTGATCTTTTGCTCCTCACTATTTATTTAGCCTGAA
>NW_010418009.1:50169-51428 GCF_000710305.1 Buceros rhinoceros silvestris | reverse complement strand
CGGCGCTGCTGGGCTCTCTGGTTAGCTGCCAGCTGAGCAGGCCCTTCAAATGACACATCTCGGTGCACATCAGACATCCGCGCTCTTTCCCATGGAGTCCTCTCCCGTGGCTGCAGGTACTCCAAGGTTGGACGGCGAAGCCTGGCAGACATTGTTCTCCTCCCTGCTGCCGCAACAGGCTTTGTTCTTGAAGTTAAAACTGGAGACCATCCCTTTGGCTTTTCTGTCTGTTACAAATCTAAATTCTCCATCACTGGGAAATGAAGCAGCTGATAGGCTGTCCTAGCAAAATTCAATCCTGTCATCAGATACAGGTTTCTGGAAAGCCAGACTGGAAAGTGTTCTGCAGCCTGTCGAGATTTCAGGCTGAGTTAAAATACTAGGGTTTGATTTTATCAATTAGCCGAACAGCACATTCAACAATAAACACTTTCATAGAGCAAGGACACATATGGAATTAAAAAATGCAGCAGGTGTGCAATACTGCTTAATATGGCTTTTAGCTTAACTCATCTTATTGCAGCAATCTGTAATTCTCACGGCTTGGTTTCTGAACAACAGCTACTGATGTAACCTTTTGTCTTTCCCTGGGTTTTTTGGTAAAAAGAAAACAAAACGAAAAACCAATTACTATTACAGCGCTATTAGCTTTGAGGATTTACATTTCACAGCAGAGCTCAAAAGTCATAGATTTTGTTCTAGGAAAACCTGACCATGTCCTTCCAAGCCTCCGTAGGGTCCCATATAGGCACCCCCTATAGCATTTTGTAGGAAACAGGTTGTTGTCACCATAAGCTGGATGTCTATGGAGGCCTGTGTCTGGGTGACACCTCCCATCCCACCACACCCGCAGGAAGCACTTAGAAAGCAACAATAAAATGCAAAGATATGCCAAACTCTTGTCCTCCCCCACCTACATGTGATACAGGTGGTCCATCATACTGCTAGATCCGCAAGAAAGCAGATTTCCCTAAAACCCCAAAAGATGCAACCTCACTCCTGTGGATTGCTGAACACCAGAAAAGCCCCTAAATGAGGACAGGGCTTGTTGCCCAATTTCTCTGCTCCTTCTCCAGAACAGCACCTCCTCCAGATCCTGGATCTCTGTGTTTTGACCAGAAGGTATCTGGTGGACCTTGGGACTACCGGTTTTCCGGTATGAATGAACAGAGATTAAAGGTAACCAGCTGAAGAATCCAGTGAATATTTGTAGCGCATAACAACCTGGGAACTGTGTGCAACAGCCGCTGGGGTTCCAC
>NW_010418009.1:45215-50019 GCF_000710305.1 Buceros rhinoceros silvestris | reverse complement strand
ACATCCTCTCTGAACACATTCTGTGGGAGAAGCAGGTATCCACCACTGGTGTTTTTGAAGCAAGGAGCACTGACCCTGAAGGACACGTGTGTTTTATACCCTGCTTCCAGCAAACCATCCAGGAGCTGCACAGAGGAGTTGGGAACTGAACGTGTAGGGCAACAGCTCAGTCCCTTTTTGCTACAAACCAAACACTTCTGTCCTGAGAAAAGCAAAGACAATGTTTCTACTGACTTCAGGAGGGCCCAGGCTCAGCTTGTGTCTGCTGTGATTCCTGGCCAGGTATTCACCACCACTACATATTTCCTCAAAACCAGAACCCTTCCAAATTGCCATCAAAGCACCAATTCTAGGGACATCAGACCGTTTGGTTTCTTTTATTTGCTTCTTATCCTTTGAGTGGGGAGGTAATTACGTGTCTCTCCATGTACACCTCTAATCACACACACAGTATTTGCACACGGTGTATGTGTATGACAGACCTTTAGTACTCGAAGAAGCTTCTCGATGATTTTAAATATTGCTTTAAAGGGATATGTGTTATACCAGAGATACGTGTGTACATACACACCCATGTGCACTAATGTGTGTTATGGCATCACAGAATGACGGGATACTTCGGGTTGGAAGGGACTTCTAAAGATTATCCTGTCCAACCCCCCTGCAGGGAGCAGGGACATCTGCACCCAGAGCAGGGGGTCAGAGCCCCAAGGGCCAACCTGACCTGCCATGGGGCCAGCGATGGGGCTGCTGCCACCTCTCGGGGCAGCCTGGACCAGGCTCTCCCCATATAAAACATTTCTTCCTTCTCTCTGGTCTGAGATACAGTCTATATTAGTATGCCTGTGGTTGTACATATACACACAATAAACAAGAGACCCTCCACAGCTGACCCCAGAGCTCAGCACTGTACCCCTTCCTCACTGTGCCCAAGGGTCTAAAATGTTAAAGCTACTTTCATTACCCCCACCAGAAACAGACCAACCTTGGGCAGCCGCTTCGACACAGACGTTAATTTTCACTTGCAGCTGGGCAATTAGAAAGTGTACTTAATAGAGTGTCATGTTAATTGTTGCAGAGTTAACCAATTTCTCCATTTAATTGTCAATTGATTAACCTATTGAAATGGTAAGTGACTCAGTTTCCTTCCAGAGCAAACAGCAGCCTCATATTGTAGCTTCATCCAGCTGGAGGGGGTACTCTGTGATTTGCTCAGCCTCAATGTGCTGGTATTTTTCTACACCTCCCTGAGCTTTTAATTAGATGAGCCAATTTTACATGTATTTGTCTGCTGGAAAGGTTATCTGTGCCGGAGCTGACCTGCAGAGACAAGGTTGAGCCTAGCAGTCTTAACAGAAAAGGATTTCAGCTATGACTGCTGTACTTGATTGCATTGTAATGGTAATTAACTTGAGACTTTGCCTCCCTCAATGTTTTTTTGTAGCTTTAACTATGCAATGAGATGTTTCCTCTGTCATATATATGCACTTATTAAGCTCTCATTGCATTCTAATATGCATGCAAATAGTCAAGAGTTTCTTAAGGCTAATACTACACTATGTAGATTGTAGTGCCATTAAGGCACTACAAAGATGTAGCCTACAGCAAACTTATACGTTTTTTCTTTTTTTTTTTTTGCGAGTGTATGCGAGGGTTTGATCTTCCATTTTTGTGCTTTTTTTTTAACCTAAAGGAGGAAAATCCCCGCAACATACTTCTGCTCCTTTCTATCTGAAGGATTCCGCACAAGAGAGCCCATTTGAGCAACTTTTCCTTCCCCAACAAGCCTAAAAACGTGCTTGTGGTTTAAAAGGAAGATCCCGATGTCCTTAATTCAGTTTTTCAAGTTGGTTTGTAATCCATCCCCATTCCTACTCCTTTCTGCGAGCGGCTCGTTTGAAAGCCCTCGGTATCTCCTGTGTTTCTGCATGTTCTTTTACAGTACGGCGCTGTCATTTAATTATGAGACAATCCCCCACAACTGAGCAAGCATTTTCATCATTGATAATGTTGGTAGCAGGCAACTGAGACAAAATGATTACAAACCTATGTTGCACTCAATAGTGCTTTAGAGGATTTCTCTCTTAATAGTCCTGGCTCATTCATGTTTGGTTCAGTACATTTGTTCCTTAAAAAAGGCATAGATTAGAAGAGTTTCAGGGTAGGTTAATAACTCAGCTGAAAATGGCTGCGTGCATTGTCAAAGTCTGCTCCTGCAGTTGCCTGGTGCTTTCTTCAGTTCTTCCACACTGCAGCTTTGGCCCAGTTGGTAAACAGCTTAAGTCCAGACATCTTTTCATTCTCCGCGCAGCGGATTGAAATAAAAATGCATATAAGTGGCGACTGACTGGCGCTGGCCTGACAATAGCCTGTAACATTATGCAAGGGTATTTACATAGGAATCAGGCCGTGCTAAAGAAGACAGGGGCAATTAATGACTAGGGCCACACATATAAGGAAAGTTTGTCCAATCTTTTCTTCAATAAAGATCTTTTGTAAAGTGCTATGGAAACTCATGGAGGCCCCCAAACAGATGAGGAGAGGGACTTTTGTGGTAGGGTTCTTTCGGTTGGTTGGTTGGTTTTTAAAAAAATTTACGTTAAAAGGGCTTAATTTTGTAAAGGTGAAATTTAATTCTTCCATGGTTTCAAATTTTTACTATTGTGGCTTTTTTTCTTCACGGATATCAGTTTTGTGTGGCTTTTTCCCTGGCAGAACATGTGGAATAAAGAAATAAAGTGAATGATGTGCCTCAGCCAGGCAGGGTGGTGGAGGCAAAGGTTTGGAGAACTGCTGCAACGCTTGACTCCTCCTGCTAGCACGGGTTTGAAATTGAAGCTAATTTGTAAGCGTTTAGGACCTCTTTCTGATCTCTGATCCCCAACAGCTCTGCAGGGGCTGTCAAAGCGCTTCCTGGCAGATGCAAGATAGGCAACTCCACCTCCTGCATTTGGCTTTCTCCTTCATTTTGTCCTGGCAGATTCGGGCATGAGTGATTTTGACAAACTGAGGAAGACCCACACTCCGGTTCTTCATTGCAATGCCAAAGGCAGAACACGGTCAGCAGCGGGTTTTGTGAGAACGTAGCCCAGGGCAGAACACCGCCAGCAGCGGGAGTTGCGGGGACATAGCTCAGGGCAGGATTTAACCCCAAAGCTTCATACTGCCAGATGGGATGCTCTCCCCAGGGCTTGCAGACACAAATAATGAGCCCATTTCCCTTGGGGAGCCCAGTCCGCATCCCCCAAGGCAAGGATGGCACAAAAGAGTCACAGCTGATGATGCGTCCTCCACCCGTGGGGACTTGAGTGGTGGGTTTGCATACCTTGACGCAGCATGGACGCACCACTTCGGGTGTGAAGCCATTGCCACCATGATGGGGCTACTGAGAGCCTCTTCATCAACATCGTACACTCCTTTGATGCCTCCTTTTCCTTCTCAAGACATTTAAGCCACTGTCCTCTAAGTCTCTCCTGGGCCCGTGGAAGTGTTGAGGAGCATGTTTTTCATGGACTGCCATGACATATCTGTTGATGACACCACTTGAGCAATTTTAATTTCAGAGTAACACCTTGGTGTTTAGAGACTTTGCTCTCATTCTAATGTCTGTGGAGGGCTCCTTGGTTTGGGCTCCCACTGTAACATTTTTAACACGCTATTTAGAGAGCTGTAGGTCTATCTTGAAAGCAGAGCAGGGATCCTGCTGCTCAACCCATCGTGTGTGTTCCAGAAGTCATTCCTTTGGCGGGCATGAATGAGGAAAGACCCATCGATTTCTCTGCAGTTCCACCAAGCTTTATACCATTTCGTGATCTACTACTGAATCCTTTTCCTCCTAGACAGAGATTTTTATAGCAGAATATAAGTCAAAGAAGAGAGAAGTACATTTCCCGGTACTCCATATCATGCCACTTTTTTTCTTCAGAATCATTTAAAAAATTGACTCTCTCATGGAAAGTCTTTCCTGAAATGCTTGCTGGACATTGAGGAGGAGGAAATAAATGTTAATATCACAAATGCATGTTTCCTATGAGAGGAGCGTGCACGGAGCAGAGAATGTGTTTCTGCTGCAGCCCTGGGAAGCTGCAGAAATCAATGCTTCATTCAAGGCTATTGATCAGTACTAAATTAATTAGACTTGAAGGCTTATGGCAGTTGATAAGACAACTTGTTAATTTAGTCAATGATAGTGTTTTCCCTAAAGCAGCAAATACCCTCTTTCTCAGAAAAGACATTTCTAGCACTCGCTACCCGACTTTTTCCACCCTCCCCCCACCCCCTTTTATTTAAAAAAAATTTCACTTTACATTTAAATTAAGATAAGAATTGGACAGGGAGATACTTCTATTTACCCCTGTTTCCCTTCTTTTGCTCTAACGTCGAAGCGGGGTGTGGATAACATCTGATGTAATTTAATAGGACGGCAGCATAACATTTAGCTTCTTCGACCCCGGCCCATTGACAGCGATGTTCACTTGGAAAAGCTGGTGGGGAGAGGAGGGAGGAGGGAGGAAACCCACGTTCTAAATGTGGGGGGGCTTTAAATGGCAGACCCACAGCTTTTGCTTCCCAGGAGAAGGATGCTCATGGCCACTGACAAAGGCACGGGTCCTGCGAGCAGTGAATGAGACGAAGGTATCCCAGAATACCCCGGACATGGGGCCATACTTCCTGCTGGCTGAGAAGGACAAAAGGACAAAACCGATGGAGTGCCGGGGTCCCACCACCAGCTCTTGGAGGCACCAGTCTGCTACCAGCAGCACTCCCACCCTCGGAGAATGCTAATAAGCCACTGAAGAGCTCA
>NW_010418009.1:36096-45133 GCF_000710305.1 Buceros rhinoceros silvestris | reverse complement strand
GAAAAAACTAGAATAAGCCACAAAAGACCTAGCCTCCCCTGCCATAATTCTATAGCGCCGTTGAGGACCCCATAGTGTTCACTAAATAAAGACAACTAATTGAGAATGTTTTGCACATTTTGCTCAGTGGACTTGTTGTTCAGGCGGTTGGTTGGGGAGAATGTCCCCTACTGACAACAGGGCCTGATTGTTTTGGCAGCCGCCGGGTTAGCGCCATTTCCCGGGTCTGAGGCTGACTTTCGAAGTATGACAAAAATGTTTAATTTCAGAATTTTTTTATTATTATTATTTTTTAATTATGTGGCTGGGAATTATTTGGGCTTCGCGGAGAATAGGCCGTCCGGTGTTTGCGTGAAAAAAAAAAAAATTGCTGGCAGAGTTTCTCAGAATAAAACCTTTGGTCTTTCTCTTTTTCTCCTTGCCCTCTCTTTTCCCCTTCTCTCTCTTTATTTTTTTTTTTTTTTTGTACTGTATTTTCTGTGGCAAGGCCTACATTTTTGTGTCTGCAGGTGACACTTTGATTGAAACTAAAATTAATAAATCAGCTGAAAAGCTCACACCTACAGCTCACAGCAGGGCCTTGAAAACACGGTTATAAAGGGAGCTTTATGCCCTTGTGTAAAGAAGGAATAAATTACAGAAGCACTTGTTGCCCTTGGACTCGATTTTGCTTTGCAGGCTGGTATCTTATTTTTGGAGCTTATTGTTAATCAACAGGTTCCTTGTAGGTTTAGCAGGTGACTTTGCTATTAATCTCCTATTTGACCACTACAGCATATTAATGAGGTGGGCTTCTGGGTGCGGTGTGTCTCCTGCCCAAGGAATTAGTTTAAAAGGTGCACTCTTTACTCAATTGCTCACAGTTAACGATGCTGCAGCCCAAATGCAAAGCAGCATTTTCTACAGCTTGTGTAGCATTAAGAGTGTTTTACTAACATTATGTTCCTCACTGTGCTTTTCTTCTGTTGTATACTTATTTCTTCTCCGTGGAGGGCTATTATCAGGCTTACTGGTCCTTCCTTCTCTTTATATTTTTGGGGTATTTCTCAATGTTTTTTTCTCCTAACAAAATAAAGGAATTATATATAAATGACAAAATAATATCCTTTCTTATTAATGTGCACCTTTGCTTTAATTAAACAATTCCGGAGCGCTTTGGAGGTACCGCTGGATTTAAATGAAACGCTCAGCTCACCATTTCTCTTCAAAACTAGCTTAATAAATATCATTATAAAGTGCAGGAATTCAACCAGCCCCATTTCACCTTGTATTTTGCGTCTGATTTAAGCTTGGAGTGAGGATACCTATAGGGGTACTTTAAGAACATAAAGAAAAGCCGAGGATTTAAGACTTAAATTTGTAATTACAAGGATCTGCCGAAATACATAATATTATGAGCCAGGCTACAAAACACCCTGGTGGAAACAACAGCTTTGTTGTAATACAGTAATTTCCACATTCCAAGGAGCGTGCTTTGCCATGGATGGTTATTATTGGTGTTTCCTTTCATAACTTTCAGACGTGTGGTCTACCTCCCAAACAGATACTTTTTGCTATTTAAATTAGTGCTGTCAGGCTTATGCCTGCAGATTCCCGGCATTTTTTTTTAACAAGGGCTCTCACACGCAATGGCATATTTGTGTCAGGTTAGATGTCAGCCTGGAGTTTTAGCCTGAACCGTAAAATATCTCTCTTTTATGGATTAAGGTCAAAGTTATCACATTACTTTCGCTTGGTATTTTGGCATTCCACTTCTTTCCCCTCTTTTAATTGGGACATATATATATTTTTTAAAAGCTAGGAGAAACTAAATCTGCTAAAGGAGTACGTTTAAGAGCAAAGATATTTAAGATACCAGTAACACCTTTACCACGGGTGGCAATGGTCAGGTTCTGACCACCTCTGCCTGTCACAAACAAGCCTATGGAAGGAGGTGTACAGCCCAAATTCAAAGACTCATGCAAGTTTCTATCTACATTTTCAGAAATCAAAGTCAATTTAAGCTGCAGCCGTCACAGAGTGCTCAGTTGGCACCTCTGACAAGGGCTGGGGGTTCAGCTGAGCTGAGGAATATACCCCAAAATAACGCACTGGAGTGAAGCAACTCCTTGGGCAGCCAGATATCCCCAGTCATGGGGGAACAAACTACAGGGGAAAGATGAAATTCATCTGCAGACCTCGCAGCACCCTGCTCTAGGGTTGGGTATGACGAACAGTCACGGTGAAACACGCAGAAGCTTGGATCTGAGCAGAGGTGTTCCCAGCACAGGACATGTCCACCTCGTGCCCATACATCTACATCTCCTCAGGATGAGCTAATCAGGCTTGTTTTCAGACATCCATAAATCGACCAGTTAGCTTGTTAAAATCAAAGTGAGATCTTCCCTATCTCAGGCCAACAAATTACCTAACATCATTTAGAACAAAAAAAAAAAAAGGAAAAGGGGTGTTTTTTGATCTCTGAAGGCACAGAGTAAAACAAATTACCTAACATCATTTAGAACAAAAAAAAAAAAAAGGAAATAGGTGTTTTTTCAGCTCTGAGAAGGCACAGAGTAATTACCAGCATTTAAATGGTTTTGTTGGATTTTTGTTCAGAGGTTTTGTGTTGTGCTCTTGTTTGTCAGGGTTCAAGGAAGAGCGAATTTTTACCGCACAGGCACAAACCCCCATAAATCAGGATTGGTCGTTAAAACACTGGCAAACCCTTCACTGAAGTGGTGTTAGCAGGGGCTGCTCTACAGCCTATTTCTAAGGAGGAATAGTTAATGCAACACGGTTTGGGAGCCCTTCCCATCCCCAGCCCCCATCTCCCCCCGACTACTTACAGCACAAGGAGGTTTGAGCTTATTTTGTCTTTTCACAACTTAGCAAGATCAGACACATTTCTGCAATGCATATGCAGATTTTACCTCTTGTTACTTTCTCTAATGAGCTTTCACTTAATCAATTTGACAGTAGCCTTTCTTCCTCTTAGCTTCGTATCCACTAGGAAAGTATTCAGGAAAAAGTGTTAACAGTTTCAAGGGGTATTAGCAAAAATGAAATGGTGGCACAGCCAAATTTAGGAAGATTGCAAGAGCATTTTGGGAAAAGAAAAAAAAAAGAAGTTAAAACAGGGGTTGTGGATTTAACAAGAATGTTTGTCTAGGAAATGAGCAGGGCTGCAGACAGCACTTTTATTCCCCTGCAAATAATTTTAAAATAATGATAATAATGAGTAGAGAAATCCCGATTTTATGTAATCTGGGTTATAGAAACAAGCACTTTCCTTGATGATATGTAACCCTTCTGAAAAAAAAAAAATCCTTTTTAATGAGCTATTGAATGGGGGCTCTAGGCACAGCCAGTCATCCAGGGCAGGGATGCTGGAAGTCCCAGTGACCTGCAGAGCCGTGGGGAGGAATCTGCAGAGCCATAACAAACCCGTGCACCCAAGTTATCAAAGCCAGCTACGTATTTCGTCCCTGTGTGGAGGGGGTTGATGCAGAACCTCCTCTGAGCACCAGGCACTGCTGTTTTTAATAAAGTGGATGATGGGAGTAAGGGTGATTTTTAAAAAAGGACAAGAGGTGACGATACCCCAACAGCTCTGGGTTGCCTGGGCCCAAGGGATGTCCGTAGAGGACATTTGACACTGCATTATACTCACTGTAGTTTATTACTCATGGAGTTGGATGAACTCTGTTGCAATCTGGGACTCCCAGAGGGGAGCAAAGCGCCCAGGACTGGTGCTGCCTTGGCTTGCAGGGGGATGCTGCGCCCCGGTGCCCGGCCAGCCAAGCTGCGCTTGTGCCTTCTCTTAATTTGCAGGCTCTGCCAACTCTTGTTGGAATGGACCTTCTCTCTTGCAGTGGGTGTCCTGGAGCATGGCGGTGGCTTTCTCCAGGAAACTGCCAGCTCCGATTGCATCCCTCAGGGTTCTCATAGGTCAAGGAGAAGCCAGGGCACACTGGATTTCATAGCAGCTGCGGGTGCTTGACACCTCAAATGTCCATGCACAAACAAGTCAGTGCTCTGCATGGTATGAAATGCAAAACCAGGCAGGAGAATTACCCCCAAAGTAGAGGTGTTGCATATCTCTGAGTCAGCGCTGATGCACTCAATGTCATCACTAAGCTGTGTCATCGCTGAGGACATCACTTAGACGTTAAGTTCATAATAACAAAGTGGCAAAGCAGTGCTGACACATCCTTACTGACAAGGAATGCGAAGATTTATCCAGGGCTTTCGTGAGAGCCACAGCCTGCAGAAAGGTGGCACAGGCAGAAGGCAAATGCTCATGGACAAATGAGTTGGGGTAACCCCCAGTCAATAACCCCACTGGAGACACATGAATTTCAGAGCCCAATCCCTGTGAACAAGGTCCTTCATGCGAAGTCACCGGGTTACTTTACAAATGCCAGCCCAGGCACCACAGCCCAGTGTGCAGGATTAGACCCCATGCAGGGAGCGGGACTGCGCCTAAGGAAAAGGGTTTCTTTTCCCTCCATGGATAATAGGTATCTGGATGCAATGGAAGACACAGCCTTTATTCACAGTTTTCCATCCCTGGGTACCAACAACACAACGACTATATTTAACGGTTCGCTGTGAGCCAGTCTGGGACACCACCAAGGAGCACTGAGTGTCTGACAATGGTTCTTCTTGGTTAAAAAAACCCTCAGCCCAAATTATCACAGAGGTGGAAAAATAAAAAGAGAATAGTAACTATTGCCAAGTGGAAAGTTTCCTTTGAACTCAGTATAAAGAAAGACAGGAACCTGTTGGAGCAGGGCCAGAGGAGGACACAAAGATGATCCGAGAGCTGGAACCCCTCTGCTGGGAGGACAGGCTGAGAGAGTTGGGGGGGTTCAGCCTGGAGCAGAGAAGACTCCAGGAGACCTTAGTGCAGCCTTTGAGTGCTTCAAGGGGCCTGTCCGAAAGCTGTGGCTGTTGGGACAGGACAAGGGGTGATGGTTTTAAACTGAAGGAGGGAGATTCAGACTACATAAGAAAGATATTTTTTACAGCAAGGGTGGTGGGACCCTGGCCCAGGTTGCCCCCAGAGGTGGCAGCAGCCCCATCGCTGGCCCCATGGCAGGTCAGGATGGCCCTTGGGGCTCTGAGCCCCCTGCTCTGGGTGCAGATGTCCCTGCTCCCTGCAGGGGGTTGGACCAGATGACTGTTGAAGAGCCCTTCCAACCCGAAACACTCTATGATTTTGATTCTAAAGTCTACACTAGCTTGGTGTTACGCCGACCAGGAAATTGAGCTTCATGGAAAGGCCTGCGCTAAACAGAGCCATGGTTACGTGATATGGCTATTACCAGGTGTGAGCGATGGCTGTGGTTAGGGGATGTACCTAAGGATGTGGGGGACATGGATCCTACTCCTTGTGGAGGTGCAGCCTCCTTCATGACTTCCGGTGAGTCTCTTAGCATCCCTTCCTCACTTGGAAGTAAAGAAAATAGGGTTTTCCTGCCTTGCTGAAAGGTGAAAATAAACACAGGAACGGTGAGGTGGTCACAGAAATGAAACCAAATGGGTGTCTGAGACATTTAAGTTGGAATTACCAAAAGGATGCTTGTGCTGGATGTGGTGATCTCCGTGTCTGAAAACAGTGACATTTCTAAAGGAAAATGCAGGCAATCCTCTCCCTCTAGCTGATGTTCTGTTTCTTTTCTAAAACGGAGTCCTCCCTGCCCTCCCAAGCCATAGAAAGTCCACTTTTCCACCCAACACTGACCAGATCCACCATGACACATCTAATGACCTAATCTAGTAAAACATTAATTTCCCCACTGCCAGACCAAGGTGCTGCACCCAGAAAACTGGTAAGAAAACGAGGCCGTCGTTAGTCGACAATGAATCACTGCCTGGGAACTGAGGGATTAGGTCCCAATAAATGTTCCCAGTGTCAGCATCAGCAAGTGGGGTGCTAATGGCATTGCCTTTACAGATTTTGATGCTGTTTTGCCCGGTTATAAGTTAAGGGTGGTGTTCAGACGACGTGTGCTCGTCGGGAGAAACAACTCAGCACTGCGGAGCCTCGCCTAGCAGGTCTGCAGAGCGAAGGGGGACGCACGGAACCAGAGAGGCTTTAGCTGGGCTCTGCTTTCCTGGCGCTACTTCCATGCCAAAACGGGGGACCACACCGCTGTGGAGCCAGAGCATGTGCTCCAACACAACTTTTTCAAAATCACTCTTTTCAAATATTTTATCCTGATACTATTTCTAAGCCGGGGTGCAAAACCTTTAAATCAGAGGCAATTTTGTTTTCCTAGCTGTCAGCAATATTTTGGCTATTTTAAGAATGTAGGACAGGGTTAAGGATTAGTACCAGCATTTCTTTTCTGTGTATCAGAGCTGCTTAGCAGTAATTAATTAGGACATTGGGTTTTGTACTCTTGGTTCAGGTCATTTGCCTATGAGCAGCTCAAGCCTTTTACAAAGGCACGCTGCATATGTTTCTGGGTACCTTTTTGAGAGAAGATTTAAATTGGCCAGATGAATAATACTTTGCTACAAGTGTTTTGCCCTAGGCAAAAAAGGTTTTCTTCATGTTATCATCGCCTGGAGCTGGAATCCTCAAGCGTGATGTGACTGGTGTTATACTGTCACATGGCAATGATGTAAGAACAGGAGCTCTCTGTGTCAGACAAATCTGGATTTAGGGGAATTATAGCAGATGTTGCAAAATGGCAACAGTTTAGCAAGTTCCTTTCATCCCGCTGTTGGGAGGCAGGTCCACAAAGTACACCCAGACAGAGAAGAATGTTATCTTTGATCCCCTTCACCCTGGGCAAGGAGGCTCCACCCGGCGAGGGATGCAGCGAGGCTGGAAAGAAAAATAAATTTACAGTAGCTGTTTGTTTTGCAGTATGGAAATCATCCATTATTTATTCATGCTGTTTGCCCAGACACGTATAAAAGATTTTTATTGGGGGGCAGCGTGTACTGTATGCTATAAACAGATTAGCGCACTCAAGATTAACGGCACGGAAAAACACTTGGAAATTTTTGCGCATTTCGATTACAAGAAAGACTCGCAGCTCCTCTCCACCACGTGCAGGGATGGTGGCACGGACGTAGTTTCATGCCAAGGAAATGAGGAAGGACAGAATATTATTACCTTTGATACAGTGACGGAAAGCAAAAAGTTATACATTATGGGATATCACATCGATTTTTTTCACCATTCAGGATTTTTTTTAATGAAAGAAATGGGAAATGTCTCTATCCATCTGCTCCTCCTTCGTCTGGGTAAACATCTCGTTTATACCTCTGCAAAAACCGAACACGTGATGACAATGTGACAGACCCTGTTTACGACAAGAAAGCACCACCTGCGGTGAACAAAACATGCCAGTGTAGGACAAACAGTAATTCTTTTCATGAGTTTAAATCTGATTGGAATTTGGTCAGAATTTGCAGGATTTTTTTTAAATTGGTCCATTCATTAAAAAAAAAATCCAATTGGCGACAGGCACAAAACCACCTCAGACTTCAATTAGGCTTTAATAAAAAATCCCTCTTACCACCCAACAGTAACACGGCCTCGGCAATGTGCAGCACGGACACAGCAGCTCACGCTGCACTGATGGAGCACAACCCTTTCCCCAATGTCCTCATGGCCACAGCCGAACCACCCAAAACCACCTCACCCCACGCATCCTCGGGCGGTCGTACCGAGTTCCCATCCCCAGAGGAGCTGAACTGGAGGGTTTCGAGGACATACATGACAGCGACTCTGTTTTGTATCAAGGTCTCCCTTGCCCGAGTGTGCACATTCATTTTTAAGAGTAGAAACTCAGCTGGATTCAGCTGAGGAAGGTATTTAAGGGCATGCTTCAAGTTAAATATTGGTGTCACTGGTACCCTCACATATATGAGATGTGAACAGGACCAAGCAGAGAGACAGCCGTGTTGTCCTCCACCCACATTGATGGTACCAGCTGAGGGAAAGCACCCCCAAACACTTTTCCCAGGAGAATAAAAACCCCTTCTCCACCTCCACACCCATTTTGGATGTCCCAACCAGAGATCTGCAGCAGTCAAGACAAAGGGACCCCAGCACCCTCTTGTTTCTGACTCTGCGCTGGCCTGCACGCAGGGGAGTCTCCTGCCCTGCTCCTTCAGACCCAGATGGTGTTGGAAAGGCAAGGTCCTAACTTTTGTCACTCCAGAAGAAATACTTGCCCTCATCTTCCCACTAAACTGCTTGTGTAGGCACTTTTGCCCATGGGGAGCACCACAGACCACATGCCTACAGCTCCTGGTCCATGCAAGCAATAAACCCATTTGACAAGAGGCCCTTGGGGTGCCTTTATAACATAGTATTGACCTTCTGCATCTTCTTCATCCTCCTGCAGAACCAAAACCCTACAAGAGAAAAGGCTGCAACAGACAGTTGGCCAAGAACAACAGAGTCCGGCTCAGCCGAAGACTTTAATTGCTGCCACCAGGCGAATATCAATTAAAGCAGCTCAATGTCACAATGATGGCACAGCCAAAAAACTGCTACAACCCATATAGCACCAAATTGGTCCTGCCACTTAGGGTCCCAGTCCTGAGTGCTGGGAATCAGGTGTTATAAGGAAAACACGGGATCAGCACACATTCCCATTCAAGATGCCTAATCTTGTCTACACTCGAAATGGTCCTGGCTAAAATTGGTTTTCAATTGATTTAAGTTCACTGGCACAAAGCCCTGTGTAGACATTCTTAAATGGGTTTTAAAATGGCTTATCAATTTAGCTTAAGACACTTAGTAGCTAAACTAAGCTAAATAGGCATAAGCCAGGTTTAAATTGATTTATGATGTCCACAAAGAGTTTTGCACTGGTTTAACTAAATTGCTTTAAAAACACACCGCCACTTTAGCCTTCAAAAGTGAGTGCCTACGAGTGTAAGGATTTAGGGTAAATGTGTTTAAAAGTGCCTAAATATCCAAGGAGCTTATGCCCCTTTTTCCTGAGCAGACTTAGTCTTTTCGAAATCAGAAACTGTCCTTTGTAAATGCTGCTCCAAAGTGCCAAAAAAAAAAAAAAAGGGG
>NW_010418009.1:35541-36012 GCF_000710305.1 Buceros rhinoceros silvestris | reverse complement strand
AAAAAAAGAAAAGAAGGGGGGGGGGGGGGGGAGGGTGGGGTGTCAGATCCTCCATGGAGTAAATTGGGAACATATCCCATTTTATATCATTTGGAGGAATGCCAAGCCCTGCCTCAGTTTTTTAAAAGGAAAGCAAAATTGTCCAAAACTCCAAGTTTCAAGGGGTTTGCGTTATTTTCTCCTGCTAGGTTGTTATTGTTTGATTTTTTTTTTTAATTTACCCCCTTAGGTGTAGTGTGATACACATCTCTTGGACTAACAGCATCGCTGTCCTCAGCATCCCAGCACACTACAGTAATTCAGGCTTTTATGTTGACGCGCATAGACACAGTTTGGAAGATATTTGAGTGCTCGTAGCCACATCTGTTGTTTTGTCTCCTAATGATTTGTAGTTAGCCAAGATAATAGAAAGCAGGCAAAGATTTTTAATATCGGCTTTCTTTTCACGAGCCCATCTTTTTTGAAATGTTT
>NW_010418009.1:34683-35466 GCF_000710305.1 Buceros rhinoceros silvestris | reverse complement strand
CCCGAGCCTATCTTAGTCGAAATGTTTATTCTGCGGTGCTCCTGCTAGCTCTGGAAATTCATGTATCTGTATGTATTTGCGTGTTTTGCTTGGCTAGGCACAAATTATGCTCTCAACTGGAAATATCACAAGTGTAAATAATTTGGAGACATAAGTGTCTGAGCGAACCTCATGTAAAAGCTATTTGTTTTATGGATTTTGATCTCCAAAGTTTAAAATATGAGCAAACTTTTCATTAAGGGTTTTGCCATTTGTTTGAACACTCCTGTAGTAATTGGAAATGCAACAATTGTTTAAAAGTGGCATTGTCCATGAAAAGATTTAGTGAGGGATGAAGAAATTTCTTGAACCTAAAGACATAATCTGGTGATCCAATTCTCCCCACTGTGTCCATTCCCGTGAAACTCCATTTACTTTCTCCTATCCGTCACCAGCTCCCCCGCATCCCACCTAGCCAATCCTCTAGGTTTCCCACATTGTTTCCCCTTTTGTCTTTTCAGTCCAAACAGAAGAACAACAGACAAGGTTTCGAAGGGCAGGGAGCATCAGGGGCTGGAAGAGAATGGCTAAGATGAGGGTCAGAGTCCTAGCCCTACTGCCAACAGTTACTAGGGTTTGTGCTGCCTGGCTGGGCAGTGTTCAAAGACTTTGCTGGGCTTTGTTCCACTGTGTAGGGATTAGGCCTGGCGGTCTGAGAATTTGCCTTCTAATTAAAAAGGATAAAAGATAGAAGTAGCACTAGACTAAAACATAGCAGTGATACTTCACAGGCTGGGTTTTTTT
>NW_010418009.1:19158-34653 GCF_000710305.1 Buceros rhinoceros silvestris | reverse complement strand
GATGTAAGTGTCACTAGACTAAAAAGTAGCAGTGATACTTCACAGGGTGGTTTTTTTTTTTTTTCTTTTTTTTTTTAGTCACAAGACAACGTGCGAAGTTGTCAGGTTGTTTTATTTCTTTTGTTTTCTGCAAGTATGAAAAGAAAATCATAATAAAGTGAGGGGAGGAGGAAAAGTTTTGAAACTCTTCCCAGCTGTTCCATATGGTGAGTGAAGGCCCAATTTCTGTGTGCGCTGTGGCAAGTTTGCTCGCTGCCTATTGCATTTATTGACAAGGATTCCACCAGCTCCCTATCACGTCCTGTAACACTGCACCAAAAGGCGAGGGAATTCCCCACGTCATCCTCCTTGGCCAAAGGAGTCTGCAGGAAACCTGAATTTCTTCTTGCACAACCTCTCTTTTTATTCCTTGAGCTTAGCCCTTGTTAGGGACACTCGAAAGCAACCACGAATCCTCCCCTCAAATTAACCGGGACGTATCATTTTACCCGTGCAATGCGAAAAATGCCGGAGGCAGCATCCAGATAGCCATTGCTTACAGCACCGCTTTAATTACGCTTTAAAAAACCATGCGTTTCGAGCAGGAAGGGGAGGCCAAATCCCCGCAAGCTGTTACTCGTGTGAGTAATCCCGTCTCCTGCAAAAGCCCTATTCAGGGCAGCCGCCAAGATCCAGCCCCACGCAGGACGGTGAGGACGGGCGTAAATCCAGGGTCTGCCAGCCCGACAAGGGCTGTTGGAAGAAATCCCTGCCATTTACAACTTGATCTGCCTTTAAAAACATCCTCCAAAGCCGTAGCTGGGGCAGGGGGAGCGGTGGTGTTTCGGGGTGGCTCTGCCGGCTTCCTGGGATGACCGCTTTTACCCTAAGAGAGAAGCTGAGGTGAGCAGTTGCGTAAGGGCTGCTGATGAGATTATATTAATTACTTTTCAGAAGAAGGGGAAAAAAAAAAATAAGAAAAGAGGGGGTAGGAGTTTGGTGGAAGACTTGAGAAGCTTTCAAAGCCGCCGAGCTCGGGTTGCAGGCAAGGATAAAGGAATGCCCTTTTGTTCCCACACATCTCCCGTTACGTCACGACGAGCCAAATTTCTTCTGAATTCTGGCTGACTTTGCATGTAGTAAACAATCTGGAAGAGACGACAGACCAGGCGAAAATTATTCACAGCAGCGAGTCGCTGCACTCCGCCGTACAGGATCCCAATGGGAAAGCACTTCTTGCAGGAAAGCGTTTTCATTCATTAAAATCTTTGCCCGAGTTTTCTTTCCGCCGACCTGGTAAAGATCCTATCTGTCCTGTGCCATAACATGAGAAGGAAGGAGAAGACTTAGAAACATCGCTTGGACAAAAATGTTGCTGTCTTTAACAAAAATAAGTGCTATTAGACTGCTGTGAGTTAGCTCGAAAGCAATACTAATGTGGCAAATTATCCCATTGATTTTAGGCAGGGTTCTTCATTGATTTTTGCTTACAAAAATGGTGGTAAGATACAGCCCGTGGTGACTAACTTCTTAATATCAGCGCGTTGGCGAGGGGTTCGAAATGGACTTCTGCTCCTGCCCTGCCGCTGAGTTTTAAGGACGTGGAAATTTAATAAAAGCTGTGTGCTGCTTTCTGGGGATCAGCGTTTGAAATGAGACCTGCCCTTCGTTGGTGGATTTAGAAGTAAATAGATTCAAGGTCCCCGCAGGACAATATTCCCAGCTCCCTCCAGGCCTGCCGTCGGCTCCTGTCTGCCCCCATCCCAGGCAGCCAGATGCAGGATCAGGCCACGCTTTGGTGCTGCCAACCCTCCTCGATTGATTTATGTGCCTAGCGTCATTTCAGAGAGGCCGAAGCAAAGGCAGAGGTGCCCCCTCCCATTTTGTATTCCAGAGGACCAGTGAAAACCAGGAGGAAATTCCCAGTTTTCCCCATGATGGTGGTTACTTGAAGGAGCCCCCCTTGCTTTTTTTGGCTGGTTTTGCAGTGAGGAGCAGGGATGAAAACCCCTCGTAGGGTGCTGCTCGGCTGCCGAGCATCCAGACCTCCCTGCTCCTCCTCCTCCTCCTCCAGCACTGCTCCTTCTGCGGGGCTCAGCCTGCTCCCATCACGCAAACTGGGGGAAGGATCCTATAATCCATTTTCCATGGGGTGGTGAAACACATCCAGGGCATAAGGAGGAATATAATATTTTTAAAACACTGAATCCAGGAAGAAATAAAATAGATCTATTTCCATTGTGTGTGGGGAGCACTTAGCAGAAGCTGGGTCATCTCAGCTGCCCCGAGAGGTGCGTGGACAAGCGCTATTTCACTATTAGTCTTCACTTATTCACTGGAGGAAGAAGATGATCCAAGGGGGTTTTATATTTGACAGAACGTTCCTAATATTTGCATTATCGTCAACGAAAATATTTTTAAAGGCCAAACGAATATTCATTTATATTTATTTGCTTAATCTAATGATCTATTGTGATTCTCCCTTTCATCTATTCTTCCCTTGATGAGTGTGTGGCACTCCCATTAAGATTAATAGCGGTTTCACATGCACAGTCAGGGGAGATTAGACCCCTGCCCCGGCCTCCTGCCAGCCCCATGTATGTCTTTGGATTCAAGCTCCCAGCCCTCACTGATGTCAGTGAAAGCGCCATGTGTACAAAAAGACCCAATCCTGCCCGGTGCTGAGCCTCCCCCCCAGCCAGCCGAGGCTTTTGGAAGCGGCCGGGCACAGCATCTCCCCAAACGCATTTATTATGCCATAAAGTCTGGGACTGTCTGGGGAGCATATGTTTCTGTGGGGTCACTGCTTCTGTGAGCCCAAGGGGGGATTTTTATGACAGACCAGTCTAGAATGGCATATGGGGACCAGCACTGGAACCATTTTCTAGCAAAACAACACATGCAAAACCTGCCTCTGAACATGCACGTTAGCATCCTTCTACGCAAGGTTGACTCTATGTACGGAAATCACATTTTGTGACCATTTCGATTCTTCTTGGGTGTGCGACATGAAATACCTCTGCCATTGCACGGACTGGCCTGCCATTTCATTTGAGCCACCCAGCTTCGAACCAGGTCTGTAATAGATGATGCTTCTTTACCAGGCAAGGTCTGCTCCAAAGCCCTGGCACAGGAGCCTTCAGTGGGATTTGGAGCAAGACCTTTCTTCCAGTGGCATGAGAAATGCTTCTGCTGCAAGCTGGGATCCCAGTTCACCCGTTTGGAAGGCAAAAAGCTTTTGAACAGCCGTGGTGCAAAAAGCTGCTCCCAGGTGTGAGGGTTTGCAGCACCTGAGCAGAGGATGTTTATGTTGTGTGTAGGGCCTGATGTAAGAAAACACGTTTTTTCTATCGCTGCCTGGTGGGTTTGTACCATCTTTTCATCTGCAGCAGTTCACCAATGTCCCCTGTTACATCCCAGCCCTGACCCGTCAGGTTAGGTACACCAGCTGCCTTGGTCCTTGTACCATGGAAGAGTTTTGTCCTCCTATTTCCATGGTATTTCTGGGAAGAGGAAAAGAAGGATTTAGAAATTGCTAGCACAGAAGGCTGAGCCACAGCCTCCACGTGTGACTTTCTGAAAGTTACTAATAGGGCCTCGTGCCTCAGTTTCTCCAGGCATATCATGTGTGTGGTGATACCTCTGGCTTTCCAGCGGTACTATAAGAAGTCAGAGAAACATGTATAAAGCTTTTTGAGGCATAAAGGGCATTTATAATGATGTTTGTCAGACTACTTCCAATATTCATCCAGACTTTTTAATAGCAACACTTAATATTACTGATTTTTTTATTGCCCCAAGGCACTGAAAAACACCAAGATGCAGCCTGAGCAACACGAGCAAAGTCAGACATAAAGAGTAAGGAAGAGCCAGAAAGTGAGCAGGAGTCAGAGGCTAGCACGGAAACCGCTACACCATCTGTCCTCTCGGCTTGCTCGAAAGACATTTCACAATTAGAGTAGAACTGCGTATATGACATTGTTTTCTTGCATTGTATTCAGGCTTCGTCCTCGCTCGTTGTAACGACCTCGTTATTGATTTGTGGGGCTTCCACACAGAGCTTCTGCACCTTCCAGAACACATAGCCTGCATGCAGACTATGCTTCTTATATTTACACCATACTATCTGTACCACGTTATCCACCATATCCACCATACGTGGACAACCACGTCGTGCCAATATTTACAGGTATGTTCGAATGTGAACATTTCGATGACTCCTATTTAACATGACTGTAGCTGTTTACAGTATCAGGCACTAAATCTATTTGATTGATCAGACAGATGAATATGTATGTTTATCAAATGCCTTCTTGAACATTGGTATGGCAGTACCTCTCCTTTTGGATTTTCTAGTAAGTGATGATAATGTAAAAATACATTTTATTGCTGCAATTTATGGTCATGGCTTGTGAGATATTTTAATATGAGAAAATAATCTGTAGAATTTCAGCTATTCCACGAAATGCTTAGAATGTTTACTTTAATCTCTCCAAGATCATCATCCTTGTTCTAAGTATGAATTCCTAAAAAGCCTGTGCTGTGATTTGCTTTTATTTTCATTTTTGGCTTAAGCAATAGGCTTGAAAGTGGCAGCTCTGAAAACAGATTTCTTTATGCAGAAGCCAGTTTGGAGAGCGTCCACACAGGCTGCTATTCTAAGGCACCATTTTGAAGACTGCCATCTCTACGATGGCTTATGAGATGTAATTTAGTCTCTGTGTTAATTTAGCCCAGGGTCTCTCCTGAACAGAGAAGACCGGCCGTGCCAAATTGTGTTTAACTAGGGATGGTGCTTTTGTGATACGGGCAACCGTCTACCAGGGATTGAGCTGAGACCACCAAACTACTTTCATTTAGATTCTCAATTTAGTCTTGAACCAAGGTCAGAAGGTAAATAGCCAGGGCTTTATCTTCCCAGCCAAGCCCCTGGTAGAGGGTCTCTTTGAAGTGGAGTGTGATCACTGGAGGTTTCAGAACTAATGTCCAAGACAGTGATGTATAATACATTTGCTTCCATTTTACATCTGCTGGTATGATTGCAGGTTAATTTAAGTATGGTTTCCCAACAAAGGAGTGTTTCTACCCAGCTGTAGTCTAAAAAACAACTCTGAAATTAACTCTAGATGCCCTCTTGTCACCACCCCCTCCCCAAAGCATATACATACAGTTTTTTCCAACTGCTTTGAATGCCACTTGCTTTGGGTCAGATCCTGCTCCTATTGAAGCGAATGGCGTCGTTCATATTCCCTTCAATGAGGAAAGCACTTTGAAGACACTCCCTACATCAGCTGGTGTTTGTGGCTGCACACCCTCCAGGAGGTCAGAAGGAAGGAGATTTCCATTTGCGGGGACATCTTCTGCCATGACACACCAATAGTGGGATCTGGTGGCAGATATCACTGCACAGGCAGGATCTACGCTCATCGTTTAAGAGAGTCAAGTCACAAACTTTGAACACAGGGATACATCTGTTGTCTGGTGACTCTAATTAAAGAATTCCCATGACCTTCCTTCCTGTGTCACCCCATTCACTTGTACCAAGGCATCTGGAGTTTTTTGAGGATCGGGGTTCAAAACCTGGAACGTTCTTGCAAGGCTTGTTCCCAGATCAGCTCCCTAACCCAGCTCACATATTGCTCTGCAAAACGTGCCAGCACAGCCACACTTCTGTGTGGGGCACAGAGAATAGTTGGGTGTGAGGAGAAGATGGCAGCCAAAGACCCTGCCCCTTCCAGCCATGCCCCTTCCCAAACGTGTGTCGTGATGACCACGCTTCTCACAGTTACTCAGCGCAGGAACCCAGCCACCCTCCTGCTGATGGCCCCTTGCACCTGACGCTGCCTTTGGCCCAGGAGGCCTCTGGGCAGGAACAGACCACATTGCTGTGCTGCACCTCAAAGCTGGGGGACAACGAAGGCATCATAGACTTCCCTGGCACCGAAAAACCTGTAAGACTATCTTTCATGCTGATAAAAATATCCCAGAGCTATCTACCCCATGGTGACGTGCTTCTAGCAGATCAGAGCTCATCTGATGTCGGCATCAGCAGCATGTTCACTGCCATGTGTCTTCACACCTCTCACCTTGGGTGAGTTCTCCACATCAGCATCCCCAAGTGCAGGATCAGAGTTTGTGTGAAAGGGAAGGGGAATTGCTGCCATTTTGCCTCCAGTGTTCACGTTTTTCTGTGAAGGGCTGCTACAGAAGTGGATTTATATCAAAACATCCCTTTTTTATCAAAGCTTTTAACTGAATACACCTGAAAAATCTTTCTTTTCGTGCCACGATTTCTTGATTAAAATAGAGCCAGACTTCACCTGATAGGACTGAAGTTATATGACGAGCCAAGTGGACTAGAAAGGAAATAAATCCCTGCAAACTCCAACCACTGTGCCTAGACCCAGCTCTATGTCATGCAACACCCTCTGTCCCCTGCTCCCAAGTACTGACAGGAGGTTCCTGACATCTCATGGCGTGAAATTTTGCAGCATTTGAGCACAGATCTGTTTACTTTCCCTCGGTAGTACTGGTGAATGCACTGTAAGGGATGGATAATGTGCAGGTGCATCCAAATACCAGAAAATTTTACAAAGCACAATGAAACTACAGAAAAACCAACGCTGGAAAGGTCATCAAGAAGTCACCTAGTCCATTCCTCTGCCCCAGGGCAGGGTCACCTGTATCTTTCAGACTGATGTTTGTCTAACGGGTGGCTAAAAGCCTTCAGGACCTCTCCAGGCAGTCTGTCCCAGCACTGCACTGTCTTTGCTAATACAAAGTGTTTCTTAACATCTGAGCCGAACCTTCTGAGCTGCACCTGATGCCCTTTTCTTCTTGCCCTAACCCCTTGGACATGGAGAACAGACTCACTCCTCTCACAACAGATTCATACAGCTGCTGTCATCTCTCCCTTCGTGACTCTCTGCTCCAAGTTAAACTCACCAAGACTTTTTCAATTCTGATCCTCTGCTTTGGCATAGCTGTGGTGCCTTCCCAAGCTGGTGTCACCTGTAACCACTCTCTCTTCCACCGAGCAGAACAAGGGCTTAAGCCCCCGAAAGCCTCCACGTAGGACAATCTTCCTTTTTGACAGTGGTTATGGATATGAATTTGTTTCTGGTGAAGTCACCTGGCCGTATCATACCTGAATACAATATTTTCCTTTAATGATGCTTCCACTGTTTTGAAATTGTCTGTTCTTGGCAAATCTGCAATGACTGCCATTGACGACCAGAGTTCTATCGCAGTTTATTTATATTCTGTATTATCAGCAGTTCCACCCTATGACTTAGGCATTTCAGAGAAGACATCCCTGATAAAAAAAATGCCTGATTTTAATCACAGAAGAAACTCCTGGAAGTTGCAGAAAATAAATCCAAAGGAAGACTGATTCGTAGCTATTAGGCCACAAAATAGATGGCATGTATTTCAGTCTAGGCAGTGCCGGTACTGTCCTGGGTGGTCTAGGAAAAATCAGCTACTTCTGGGGAAGATTTGGTGTTTGCATTGGATCCCTAAGACAGGAGCATGTGACACTGCTTGGCAATTGGGGAAAAGACTTGCCTCCCTCAGGTTCTCTCAAAGTCTCTGCTTCTGCCCAGTAACTGTGCTGGGGGCTTAAGTTAGCTGCCTGAATTAGGCAGTGTGCCTATGGTCTGCAATATCCTGGTGGGAATTCCCCATCTGTAAAAAAGAAAGCAATTTCTACCTAACAGTAGGCTATGAGGGAAGAATTAATAAGCTAAAGAAGATGAGGCACACCGATAAACAGTCAAACGCTGTAAAGGGCTGTGCTGGGTCACTGCTCTCCAGCTGGAGGTAGCTATCCCAGCACGCTGGGATAACGTGTTTGACCAGACCCTGACCACCCAGCTACCCCTCTTCTTGAGGCGTCAAGGTTTGTCACATCTCATAGCTGTCATCAGCAGAAAGACCGACATTAAAGTCATGACATGACTACAATGTACTTGCAGAGCCACCCAAGCCAGCTTCATGCCTGCTAACCCCAGCAGTGAGAAGACCATGAAACACAGCCTATATACGTAGCTAAACTGCTTCCATGGTTCATCTAATACACCTGCATAAATGGCGTTTACATCACACATCATTCAAAGCTCCTTGGCTGGGTGATACTGGAGATGACAAGAAGAAGTGGGACCATCAGGCCCCAGAACTGGAAGAGGAATAAAGGGATCCAGTACCTGAAAACTGAAGTTAAATCCATAGAGCCTTATTTAGCTCATCTAAATCTCCTTTGAATAGGCACCAGGCCAACTGGCACCACCAGACTCAGGGTCTGGGGTGGGAACGGCTCAAAAGGAAACTGGGAAATAACTAATGATGAGAGAATGGCCAAGTGCTGCACTGAAGCCTCCACTGGTGGAGATTTCCAGCTCAAGACTGGAGGTTTTTCCAAGTGAGATTCTCCAATCCAAACATGCATTAATCCACAGACATCCTCTGGACTGCGTTAAAGAGCAAAGGCAGATGAGACAAGCACAGTTGTCCCTCTGGCTTTTAAATTTGTGACTCTCCATCCTCCTACACACCCCAGAGCCTCGCTTTGCCAGTAACACCAGCCTAACGCAGGCATATAGATTCTCTCCTAGAAGAACTCCCAACATACCAGATTTGCAGTAACTAAAGGCAAGCAGACAACCTCGCTTCTCCCCATCCAGGAGAGGTATATAACAATTTGATCCCATTAAGCCTAGAACCATGAAAAGTCACAGTCCTTCCAAAAACACATGCGTCTGTGCCCATCATTTCAGAACACAGCCATCTGAGGGCTTCCACAGCCCGGATTAGGCATTTTGGCTGCCTATGGCAAAAGAAGAGTGAAATGGGATCCAAAATAACCATGCTGTTGCATGGAGAGTTGTCGGTGCTGGCCAGAAGGGGATATCTGCCAGTTAGGAGAGGCTCAAGACTCAACTCTGGGCTCCAGGAGACACCATATCTCCCACCTAGGCTTACAGAACCACATGCCCTTTTTCTAGATGAGGAAAAGTGGATAAAGGTTCATAAAACTGGGTTTAAAAGACGGCAGCATGATGCTTAAATAAACTGGGGATCTTGGTGTTTATGAAGCATGAGGACCTGGCTGTGCTTTCCTTCTCAGCCTGACACCTACACCCTCAGAGTGTCCCAGTCAAAGACCACAGTGAGGCCATGCTGGGAACATTCACCATCCTCCTATGGAAAGTGGGTCGCTGTGCAGAGGGGACAGCCGAAACCTTCTGGTAAGAGGGAAAGCCGCTGTCTCTGATCATAGCCGAGCACAGACGCAGGAGAAGGCGGCTGGCAAAATACGGTGTGTGACTTTTCAGTGCTCTCACACCTGTGTATCTTCTCATCACCCATAAAATGTCATGCCATTTCTTTTCATTTTGGACCCTGCTGGTTTTTAGTGTAGCAGTGCCTGATGGTGGTGGGCATGGGTGATAATGGCAGGGGACCGAGTGAGGATGCAGTGACTTCCTCCTAGGAGACACGTGGATTTGCTCCACCATGTGGTGCAAGTAGGGGGGATAGGAGAGCTGATGTAATATGGTGTGTTTTCTGTCATGCAGGAACATCAGTCCACACCAAATGAAGATCTGCCCTTAAATTTTAATAGATAAGCATGGTCCAAATCATGGACCAAGCAAAAGTGACTTCAAATTCAGATTCAGCACAAACCAAAACAGTGGTACGGCCTTTACAGAGCAACAGACTGACCCAAACCCTGCAACCACCACGACTCTCAAAAAGACTCCCGCTAAATCCAAACTGTGAAATTGGGACTTGGCCCAAGACCAAGCCAACCTCTTGGCTGAACTGAAAAAAGCCACCAAGTAGACGCTGAGAAATGAGTGGTCTGCTCCCTTTCTACAGAAATTATTTCCAAGGTCTCAATCAAGTGCCCTAAATTTTGAAACCTTTAGGTTTCAAAAAGGATTTTCACAGATAGTACACAGAGATTTGTGCAGATTTTCATTTGGGGGAAAGGACGGACTTGTAGTGAAGCACTTGGACCCGACCATCTGCACCACCTCTCTCAAAAATTCAGCCTTCATGTAACTCTTCTCCCTTCCTCAGCCAGCCTCCCCCCTTCCCCCCACCCACCGAAAAAATTTCTGAAATCCTGTAGAAGTTAACCCGAAGTTGCAGTATTTAGGCAGCCCTTTCAACACACGCACACACACACAAAGGAAGCCATGGGAGTTTCTCTGGAAATTCAGAGGCACTGGTGCAGCGTGTTTACTGGGAGGTAAAGATATGGCAGAATTAAGGTACGTGCAGGAAAATTTTCAAACCTGCCTGGAAGAGATGGCAGGGATTTCTCTCAGCAGCGTTGAATTCAAATCTGAGACACCAGATTTGGTGAAAAGGATTGCTATTTTTAATACCCACGGTTTTCTTGTGTGATTCCAGCCCTCTAAGACCCCAAGACCTTTAAATTCCATCTAGTGTCTATCACATGCCATTGAATTGGCATGTTTGCAAATTGCATGCAGTGAGATCCTTCCATACCAGCAGCTCTGTCTCAGATTCCCCACCATCCCTGCCAAACTAGTATTGCCTGTGCATTTTTTTCATCTTTTCATTGAGTTCTGTGTGTCAGCCAACACATTCTTTAGAATAGGCTTCAGTAGGCATGGTAACTGGTTCCTGGTTGCAAGCTGCCTTATGCATTTGCTCCTATTTCTTTCCGGATAATTTTCCCCCTCCTTCTTCTTAGGTGAGGACTTAAACCGTGTTTAGCGTTATCCGTTCCATCTGTCATGTTTGCGATAAATAGCCGAGATAGAGTAAAAAGTCCTAATTGAGGTAGTGATGCGGTGAATGAGCAAAGCTTGTTCATCGCGACTGTGAATCTGGACTGTTGATAGCTGCAGGTACCTCGGGGCTGCTCAGCCTGACTGCTATGTTGACTTTGTCTAATTGCAGGGGAGGAGCCAGAAAACCAGTGAAGGGCAGTGGCACACACAGCAGGATAGCTGAAAAATACTGGCATAACCACGCAGAGCTAAACAAACTGACTGACAAAGCTCTTGGCGTATTATTAAAAAATCTGGCAAAATGCTCATCTCTTGACAAAAATGTAGAAAGACTAGTAATGCATAACTTTATCCCATGTTGGATTTTAAAGTGGCTAATGCCAAGTTGTCTGTCAAAATTAATAGGGCATTGCTGCTTCTTATAGAATGGGAAAAAGAGAGGGATCGCGTGTACATTTTATTCATTTATTCATCTCTAACAAAAATGATGTATCTGCTAAAAATTTATTTAGGGAGGGCTTTGCTAGATGCTCATGTTAATTCTGAAAAAGCAGCGCTCAAGGAGTGCTGCTAGCTTATACTTACTGGGGTTAACGGATAAAACCTCCCAGTAGCATCTGGAAAAGCCTGCTATCATCTCAAACCTCGGGACGAGGAAGTTTCATCCCAGAGACACCGATTCTGTTCCACATCTCTGCCCAGATGAGCATTTTCCTTTTCTGATTATTTTCATTTAAATCCAACAATTTCATTTTAAAATGTGCTGCTTCAGTAGAATGACATTGATATGCAGGGTCTTCACAGGCACTAATCCATAAACAGATTTGTTTACCCTCAGCCACAGTTAAACTTACTCTGCTTTAGAGTTTGCAAGAGATTTTTGACTCCGTTGCTTTAACTCTGGATACCTGACACCTGAGCTACATCTCCAGGAATATTCTCTGTCATTCATGGGATTTTTTTGCTGGAGAACTTGCACAGATCTTCTCTGAGCAACAGCATCATTGTATAAGCCTGCCCACCCGGTTAGAAAAAAGAAAAAAAAAAAAAAAAAAAAAAGAGGAAGAAGATGAAATTTGCCTAAGTTGCTTTGCCATTTTTCAAATGACTAATTAAAGGTCCTGAAAATTTCTGAAGGCTCTCCCTTTCCATACAAATCTGAAGGGTGCCAATCCTGTCCTTCCTGCTCTGTTAAATGGCTACATCAGCCTGCAATACCTCCAGTGCTTCTGCCTGTGGTGCAGAGCATCCAGAGCTCCATCCAGAGCTCAGGCCACCGCAAAACCAAAAAATGTCAGGATCAGTGCAATTCAAAATGAAGACTCAGCTGGCTTCCTTCCCGACTCGAGGGATTTCTGCATAGCCTGAATACAATATTACAAAATGCTACTGAAAATAGCCTTGTGTATTTGGATGTTGCCAGGAGGGACCAAAGTCAGGAAGCTGTTCTTCTGCCACCAAAAAAATAAAGGACTTCTCCTGCCTTAAGAAGGCAACAGTCCAAGTAATGATGAATTTTCTTCATTTTTTTTACTGTAGGCTGTGACCATCACACATATCTACTGTAAAACTGCAGGGGACTTGCTGGTCAGTACTGATGAAGTGAGGCACTCATGGGCTGCAGCACTTTGTTACCCATAGTTCATGCATCGGCAAATACGGCCCGTTTCGTTGTGCTAGCAAAGCCTGGGCTCAGTCTTTCCCCAAGGAGCCGGGTTGCTGGACTCTGCTCGCAGCAACAATAAAGAATATACTTAAAAGCACAAGCACCTTCAACAGGTAAGGAGAAAAGTCCTGTATCCTCAGCACCTCCAGCAGCCACCAGCCCAGCGCGTGACCAAGTACGGTTTAGGGACCCTGGCAGTGCAGGGTGAACGGCTGGACTCAATGACATTAAAGGTCTCTTCCAACCATATCATTCTGTGATTCTGTGATTCCTGCAGCTACTTGGAGACACCCTACATATATTTCAGCATTTTAAATCCCCTTCCGGATGGGACCCACTGAATCTGGACGTCTGTAGGAGAGTTGAACTTTTTGTTGCTAACGAGTCACCCCCTTGGAGGAGTGTGAGTAAACGTTGACACTCAACACACACACACAAAAGAATCGCGCAAACGTTCTTCAAAGGCTGGTGGAATAAACATGTAAATACAAGATGGGCTGATTTCCTACTGTTCATGTTTGCTCACTGTGAACATTTGGTTCACTTGGCTTTCCTCATTATTTCAGCTGGGGAAAGTCACTATATGAATTAATAGCAGATTTCCCCGCTGAAAATAAATGTTTACCAGTTGGGGTTTTTTTCTTCCTTTTGGCAGAGACCAGGCTTTTTTGTCTGACTGCCTCCTTTTTGGCCTGCACATCCCTGAGGTGTGTAATTAAAGTGAGGGAATTTGCGCATAATGCTTTAGGGGCTTAATGAATGGAAAACACAGGATATTTCATTGATTTGGTGCACACGGTATTGTCAGAGTATCCACTTCCTTTGCAAACGGCAGAAAGAGAGCCATAATGATATATGTGTAAAAAAAATTTAAAAACAAATAAAAATAAAAGAGCTGTGTCTGTCTCCAAATTTCAATATAACATGCACTCAAAAGAGCCATTTAGACTAAAACAGAGAAGGCAGGAGCTTCAGTATGGCTTGGAATTAACAATCAAGCTATACTTTCCTCAAGATATAATTTCACTTAGAGTAGGTGTGGAAATCTTTGAAAAATTCATTATACAGAGACACATGTGAAAATAAGATTTGTGGTAGTAAAAGATTCTTTGGCTGCTCTTAAAAAAACAAGTATGTTAAACCTCATGTGTGTGTGATGTATAAGAGGTCTTTTTTGAGGGAGCTCGAAACAATTCCCATTTGGAACTGCCGTGATGGTCAGGTTGGTGCAAATATATTTTCTCACTACAAAAAGTAGATGGATACCCATGACCCAGGTTGTGCACCCTTTGGAGCTGGTGAAGAGGTACAGTCAGAGAACAAAAAGCCCGGACGACAACCGCAGCCTTTCAAGTGACCCAACTCAACCCAACTCAGCTCCACTTCTGCCCCACAGGTGATACAGCACATGGGACATGTTTCCTAGCGTTCGCTGTCCTGTCTCCGACTGCAGCATCATCTCAGACAGCAAGGATGAAGACAGCTGAAGCAGCCCATCCTCACATCCCGAGCAGCGCTGAGGAGAGCTCTCTGATACACTTCGGTGCGCTGTTTGTGTAGGTTGTGAATACCAAGAGCCTGGCCAGGAGTCTCTGCACTCTGCAAGTGCCAAAATACAAATAATCAGTGTGCAAGGAGCAAAGCAAGGTTCACCAATCTCCCGTCCTAGCCTGCCTAAGACTGAAGGCCCAGGGCAAAGCCTGATGCTGTGATCTTCTGCTTAACAGATGGATGGTGACACGCTGGAGCAGATTATCTGGTGAGACAGTGCGATTTCCAGCATTGCAGGTCTCTGAGGTGTCTTCCAGCTCTATTGCTCAATGAATCTATAATTCATCATTTCATGAGCGAGTCAAGACGCTCCCTCAACTCTCCAAACAGCATGCGAAGGACAAATTGCTCTTTTTGTATCTCTTCCTACTAAGCAGAAGGAAAAATAAGACGTGGGATGGAAATGCAGAGAGAGAAGAGGAGGGTTCAGTTATCTCCCCACGGCTCTGTTCTGTCCAGGCTATAAAGCTTTGTACGTGTTTGTTCATATCCAAAAAAAATGCATGTGAAAATATAATTTTTCTTTTCTTTCCTTTGACCCTTCTGATATCTTCTTCACAGCAGAAGATTAAGTTCAATTTCAAGAACCCATTGGAGAAGAAATGCATGTAGAATTGAAAAAGCAGCGTTTTGTTGATAAAGGAAGACATCCCTGGGCGTGTTAGGAGATACCAGCAGAGAGGCTGTTTTGTCGGGACCTCAGACCTCATCCTCCCTGACTTTCCAGCTCTGTCTGGCACATTTGAAAAAAAAAGGCAGCTAATTCATAGAGTTTATTTCAGGTCAGTATTTTCACTATAATACATTTCTAGAACAGGCAGGATTTGAGGACTGGGATTATGAATTATCTGAAGTTCAAGGTATTTATTCTAACTGTAAATGACCTTGCTGAACATCTCTCATTCTCGCTCCACCACTGTGCTGGACTTCATCATTTAAAACCAAATCTAACACTTCTTGAAGTCCAAAGCAGCACGATCCAGTTGTAACGTTATTTGCAAACTGTCAAACAAATTAAATATTTCATTAATCCACTGACAGCCCATCCTATTATTTCCCTGATCTGGAAAGACAGAAGTAAAACCCAAGTATATCATCCCAGCTTTCTATGGACGTATTTTGATGTCTCACAGTAGTATCCCAGCACCGTGTGAGTCAGAGCCGTTTTGGTCTCTGGTCAGCAGATCCTCCAAGTCCAGTCCAAGCCAAGGTCAAGTCCATCTTGTTGGGTTCTCTCTGTTGCCCCACCCACTAGCCACCCTCTTGCCAGACAGTGGGGCATTTCCACAACCAAAATTTGCGTTATGAAATCAATAGGTTTCACACCAGTTTTGGGGTAACTTTTTAATCTAAAGAGAATAAGCAGAGAGATGTGTACAAGTGCACTCCAAGAGCAGCAGTTCGAGAAGTCCACCATTGCATGTAGAGGACCAGAATGGATAGGAGTATTAAATCTCTCCAAGGGTTTCCTTGCCTGCTGGCCATGCAGCAGTGTTTGTAGGACATGGGAACTGCTTCAGGAAGGCGGACTCG
>NW_010418009.1:11789-19042 GCF_000710305.1 Buceros rhinoceros silvestris | reverse complement strand
CTCTTCCGCAGTCAGTGCACACAGAAACTTTGCCATTTATATATAATGGTTATGTGACATTCCCTGATCTTAAAATAACAAAGCATTTTAATCGCAGAGACTTTGACCTTTTGGTCAAGTGGAATGCTTGCTATTTAATTTCTTCACTTTTCGCACAACATGTTAGATCCTCTCTGTGAAGTAACTCGGGAGGCTGCTCAGTAGAGGAAGGCTGGTTTTGTGGTAAAGGGAATGACAAAAGGTTCAGCTCCTGTCTGGGTACAGCCTTCCTGGATGGATTCGGACAATTTGCTCACTCTTTGACACCTTCCACCCAGTTCTACTTGTCCACTGGGGACAAGCAAGTGTCTCTCTGCACTCCCTGGGAAGTCAGCAGAAATGAAAGAGCGTGTCCACAGCATAATTCAGCCTATCTGGGGTATTTTAGAGACACCTCTTCTTCCAGTTCTTGATTCGAAGCAGACTATTGGGCTGCTACATGCAGAAATTTGATGCCTTGGTTATGAGGTTGAAGATTTGCAGGGTTTTTTTGTCTTCTTCCAGCCAGGAAGATCCAAATGGCATCAAGCAGTTGTATTTTGAGGGCCAAAGGCAGAAACGGGTCCAAGAAATAGAGTTCCATGTTCTCCTATGAAAGGTGGTTCACACAGACATGTGATCTCAGACGATCCAGGCTGGCAAGACAAGCCTGGGCTAACAGCTCTAATTGCAATCACCCCTCCTCTAATTCCAAGCTGATGGGAACCTGCTGAGGTTCACCCACCTTTGAAAGTTACTCAAACTACAGAAGAAGAAATCTGTCACATTGTCTGAGCCTCTTCAAATAGCACGTTCCTGCATTTGCCTACCCACCAGGAAACTTGTGATTTATATTTCTTCGCACACGGTCATTGAATTTTGTCAAGCACAATTAGAGTGGCAGTGATGAATTGGAGTGATGAATCCATGCACTGCCAACAGCCACAAAGGCTGGCTGAACCACCTCCCACCCTGCCTTCCCAAGGACCACTCCACAGCCTGCTTTGCCTCTTGAGCTAAAGGAATTATTTTTAAAGGGATCATTGAAAGGTTGCTCATCCTTCTAGTAGGTGGTCTAAAGGGCTACATGGACACATCTACACACAAACAGCAGCTCTGGTGACAGCCCTGGTGACAGTGGGAAAATGGGATTACATGGTGGTGTGGTGAGTTCTCTTCAGAGTCCTTCCATCTCCCACCCAGAGTGCAAACTTCTGCCCACACCACATTCACAGAGCCCCAACTTGCACACGCACCCCATGCCACCTCCTACAATCACCAAGAAGAAAGTGCTTGTACACTAAAAGCAGAACAGGATTGTACACTTGAAGCTTAGTCCTTTCTAAATGAACCTCTAGCCACTAGCCCATGGTGGAATTAAAGGTCCTTTGTACTCTACTGGGAGGACATCTGACCAGGGGAGAGAGAAGAAAAGGGACACTCATTCTAGTGTCCACTAAAAACCAAATCAGGCATGAGTACATGGCATGTCTTTTCTAACACTGCCAAAATGGTGATTCATATACAAAATGGCCTCATATACAACTTAGAAGTTCTCAGAATGCTTTAGTCTGGCAGGGACCTTTAAGGGTCTTCTAGTCCAACCCCGCCCCTGCAGTGTGCAGGGACATCTTGAATTCGATCAGGTTGCCCAGAGTCCTGTCCAACCTGACCTGGAACAGTTCCAGGGATGGGGCTTCTACCACCTCTGAGCAACCTGTGCCGGTGTTTCACCACCCTCAGCATAAACAGTTTTTTACTTCAGTCTAGTCTGAATCTCCCTCTTCTAGTTTAAAAACACCCTGTCCTGTCGCGACAGGCCCCATCTTTCTTTAGACCCTCTGTAGGTATTGAAGGGCTGCAACGCGTTCTCCCAGCAAGTAATTGCAGCTCTCTCTTGGTGCCCAAAATGAACGTTTCAATGCCAATAACAGATGCCTTCCGAAGGTTGTCAAGAAAAAACCTTCCTGCCAGACATACACCCATACCTGCCACAGTGCTGGTTAGGTTCAAAACTGATCTGTCAGACACGCGCTGACCGCCCTTCAAACCCCATCTTCCGTGACTTCATTCGTGCATCCAGCTAGACAAAAGGAAGGTGCAGATCCCTGGTATGTGGCTGTGAACACTCATCAGCTCTAGCGGAACCTGATTCCTTCTGGTAAAGGGGCTGGGTCTCCTTGTCTCAAACCAGTAAAACAAATCAGCTAATCTAAACACGCACTAAAAACCATCATGAACATCATTTTTTTTAAAAAAAAAGAAAAAGAAAAGATGAGGGGTAATGGGTACAAGTTACTCCTGGGGAAATTCTGATTACACATAAATAGAACGTTTTTCACAATGCGAACAAACATCCACTGGAATAATCTCCCCAAAGAAGTGGTGGAGTCCCCAACATCGGACACTGTTACGATTCAGCTGGGCAGGTGCTGGGCCACCTTGTCTGGAGTGTGCTTTTGCCAAGAAAGGTTGGACCAGATGATCCTTGAGGTCCCTTCCAACCTGGGATTCTATGATTCTGTGATAAATGCCGTAAAGACAGATGTTGATGCTCCTCTCTCCTCTCTCTTTTTAAGCAGCTTTATATCGTTTAACTCATGACAAACTTCTGCCCCATCCCTTTTTCCCCCGTGGTGACCCAGCGCAGTTGGGCAGCGGAGGGACTGGCTCCCCATAGGAGTCTTTCCATTTTCTTTGCAGCCAAGAGGTGGGAATGTGAAGGCAGCATGACTCAGGACTTAGAAAAAAAACCCACCCCACCGTCTGCTCCTCAACTTTCAGCTTTTCACTCTTCTCCCCCCCTTTTTGCCGGGCTCTCATTGCAAGCTGATCATGTTCCGGAATACCACAGGTCATTGTCTTCCCACAGCCTCAGGAGCTGCAACCTGCTGAGGCCGCGGAGCCAGAAAGCAGCTCTTCCCCTCGTTATGGTTTGCAGCTTATTTTTTAACATTTTCCTGAAGGGAAGAGGCGCTCAGGCCTGGTGTTAGCATCATGCACATTTTCATTTCACCGCGTTGGCAGCAGCTCTTAGTCGTGTAAGCATTAAACTTAAATTCAACAAGCTTCGGCTCTTCCCCCCTCTGTGCTTTTCGAGATGGCTGGCGAGGAATTGGTATGCGTTTGTAGCTCCATTTTAAAATCTAACTACTGAGCAGAGACTGCCAAATTTCAGCCCACAGCAAATTCATACAACCGAGCTGTAACCCTTCAAATCAGAGACTGCTAACATATGGTTGTGTCAGTGGGAGCTTCTGTAATGCAATTTATTGTTGTGTAGGCTCTTTCAAGCTACTACACATGAAAGGTAAAGGGAACATTTACTCTTCGATGGGAGTTTAATCTTAGATTTACCTCATTTGAAACAAAACCGTCATTTGCATCTCTAATACATAAGCAATCACCTGTAAAGAGTGTTTGTGAATAGAGACACGTCTTGACTGTCATCAGAGCCTTTGTTCCTGACCGGGGGGGTTTGCCTGAGAAAAGGCGGCAGAATTCAGTCCTCTTCCAGACAGTGTGCACAAACCCCACTGATAGCGCTAGAAAACAGCGATAAATAAAGGGAAGCGCTCTCCTGAAGTGGAACAGATATTCATAGCTAACATGGGGCTGGCGCTAGGCTCATTCAGTCGCATGCATATATAATATATAATTTAATTCCTCTATGCTTTGCCTTCCATGCCCTGTTTATATCTAAGCGTTACAGTGTATGGCTAAGGCTTCAAACAGAAGTAATCTGTTGAAGTGAAAGTGCTTGATCCTGAACGAGCACGAAAGAATAAAGCTATTCCACAAGATGGTGAAGCGTGTTCGCCACTCAACCTCCTCATCTCCACAGCTTCAGCAAAGGGGCGCCCAGTGGTGCATGATCCTTTTGTGTGGCCCCCTCCATCTCAATCAAATTGGCATCATGAGCTCCTTGGCAACACAGAGCACCTCTTCTAAAGGGGAATACAGAGTTTTGGAGTTGAGGATGTTTTAAAACAAATCCATTTACTCAGTTTAGGCTGGGTCTAGCAAGACGACAAGCGCTCTCTAGCAGACCCAGTGAAGTACTTCTGCAACATCCAGCTTCAAGCCTGGCCACAGTGCTAGGACCTCTCCTATATGAGAAGGACAGAGCTCACCACTTCCAGAATTTTCCTTTTTTTTTTAACCCTTGTGTAACCTCTACCTACAGAGGCACAGCATTAAGTTATCACTGAGCGGGCCATAATGCAAGATTGTGACCTCAAGCTCTGACCTACCCCTGCCTCCAGCTGAATTCCTTAGTCCGAATGCAGGATGAAGGCACCCAAAGTACATTAACTTTGGGAAGGGCTTTCTCTGAAGTCTTCTGCTCCTCTTGAGGGGTTTTGAGCTGAGACACAGAGTGCAAAAACCATTATGGATAAGACTTTTTTTCTGCCCTCCAAGGCAATTAATTTAACTTGAAATTACAGTTGGACTAATGCACTGAGAGAGAGCTTAGATATTCTTCTGTGGCTCTGAAGCACAGAGACTACAATGAAAAACTAGCAATTAGGGGGAAAAAGATATTTTACACAACTTAAAGAGATGGACATGTCCCTGTTTTCATTCCATGATGCAATGACTCTGAAACCAATCAATTGCCTTTGCATACCATCGGTGTTAACCTCCAGAGCTGATCCTTTCAGTAGCAATTCCTGTCCAACACGTACACCGAGGATCTCCATGTGATTCCCCAATATCAAATACCCAGGAGACCCAGCTGCAGCTTCTCTACAGAGAGGACCCTTCGCAAAGGACACCAGCTCTCTCCCTCCTGTAATACACGTGATCTTTTCCAGCTAAAGTCACGATACATTAAAAATTGCCTTCTTCTCTGGAGTTTTCTTTGCTGTCCTCTGACTACCAAGCACTGAGTGCCCTGGTTACTATAAAAGTCATGCACATGTGTCTTCTGCCAGCATGGTGTCATGTCTTCTGTCAGTGTGTTATTTAGTACTCAGTGTTCCTATTATCTTCAAACTGGCTCTGGATTTGTTCCAAAGGTTGCGATGTTACTCATCAAAACTTTGGTGGAGGGTTTACAGTCTGTTTGTGCAGTAGGCTGAAACGATGGAGGGTTTGTTAGGGAAAGGCATGGGGTTTGGTGGGGAAAGACAGAGAGGGCTCATATCTATACCTGTCAGTTATCAATCTCAGAGTCCATTTAATCTGTCTGGATGAAAGAAATTCTGTGTGGGGAGGAAAATGTGAAGCACAGATACCTGGAAGGAGGGAAATTGCTCTCCTAGACAGCAGTCACCAGGACTCCCAGCCACATTAAGTCCCCTCTCCACTTTGATATTTGCCAATTGATTACCACATCTGCTTTAACAAACAAACAAACGGAGCAGAAACCCGAAGCTATCCATATCAGGCTTCAAGAGGAGATGTTAGCAAAACTTTCATAAATCAGAATTTTTCAGAGCTAATTTGGGTACTTCTTTGTCTCCCCAGTTCCTGTCACTCTAAATCGGTGTAAGTGCTACCCTCCTGGATGGCTCAGCTTTACCGTTACCAGAACTGTTCAAGCATATTAGCAGACTTCTAGCCAAGAATACCTTGTGGTCTGATGTAAAGTCTTGTTTTCCTTGATTAAACCTCCATTTCTTACATTTGTTAGAACAAACAAGCAATTGAATATTTTATTAGAAAGAATATGATTTGTTTTTGTTAGCTAATAGATCTGCTCCTTGGCAGAGCCTCAGGGGATGAATATTTTACTTCCTTGACAGCCCTGAAGGGACAACACTTAAAGAGTCTGATCTCAGCCTGTTCTAGCAGTCTGCAAGCACTTTTTTTCTTTTTTTTTTTTTTTTGCAGTACAGAGGCAAAATTTCAGATGCTGAGAGAACTTTTGCTTGTGAAAAGAAAAAAACCTACATAATTTTCACCCTCCTATTTAGGTAATGTGGTTGTGGGATCTGCTTCCCTGTGTCTGAATTCAGGCTTTTCCATGGATAATCAGCGTTGTCAGTTCGACAGCAAAGCCAAAGAGGCTCGGACATGGGTAGGAACACTCAGCCTCGGCGTAAGCAGCTGTTGGGTCTGTATTGGAGAAGGCTGGTATGCAGACAGGGACCATGACTTAGGTATGTGCTGGGAACATCTTCAAAGCATTTATTCTCCACCTGAGTCCTGTTTCTTTCTTTTCCCAAACCCACAGCAATAATTACACAGAGTTCTTGAGACTTCCTCTGGCCAGCACACATTACAGACAGATCCTCTCTTCTTGCTACTCTGCACACCTGACATTCGCTCTCAGCTCCTCACTGCCTGCCCTTACGACAAAGGCCCAGCCTTTTCTTCAGAGCAGATCACCTAGGTACCTGTTTTAATAGGACGATTCATTTATCTCGGTCTGAGCAGTCCAGGCTTTGACACATACATGTATTTGGGTTACCAGCAGTAAAAGAGTAAACTGAACTGGCACAGAGTGTACCGATCAGAGAGAAAACATTGATGCCATATCAACGTTCCAATCAGATCAGGACCCTGCTGAGCTGGGTATGAAAAAACCACAATGTAGGAGACACACTGTACTGTGGAGAGTTTAAAGTGTGACAGATCAAAGCACACAAAGAGTAAGATGGGAATGTACCCAGAGCCACATAAAGGTCCAGTAGCAAAGCCTGAAGAAAAGACAAGATTTCATGCCTTCCCTGCTAAAGGATCTAGAATCAGCCTATGAACTGGAAAAGAAAAGCTGTTAAAAAGGCTATAAAGGGAGATCCTATTTAGGTTCAACCAGCATGTTCCCTCTCGCACTGTCTGGGCCACAGATCCGGCCACAGAGCATACGGGAAATGCAACTTCTTCACATCCCACTGCATGGAGCCGTCCGAGGATGAGCTGCGAGGATGAATGAAAACCGAAACAAGCAGAGTGAGTGAGGGAACCGGGAGCATCTGGTTTGTTCCAGGCTGCCAGGACAAAGATCAAGGTCTTTTGCAAGCATTTATTGCAGGTACACACTGCCTGCTATCTCTGAAATCAGCTCTGGATCCAAAATGCCAGCTCCTGCTTGTCTTTTCTTCCCAGGAATGATACTATAAGGGAAGAGGCAGTGTATTTAACGAAGCTGTTATGCAGTTTACTGACTGTGATTATTCAAGGCAAATGCTTTGAAGTAACAGCTTAGTGCAGAGTGACAGTAAACAAGATGTAGAGATATACCTAGATGAGAAGAAAAATAAATGGCAATTAGAATTGATATCCTA
>NW_010418009.1:10776-11698 GCF_000710305.1 Buceros rhinoceros silvestris | reverse complement strand
TAGGGAATGCCAGCAAGACCTCAATCTTCAGCAACAATGCTCCGCATTTGTATTGCCACTTCTCTGCAAGATCTCCAGGATGAACTACAAATGACATCAGCTGGACATCAGTGAAGCCCCAAATCGCAGGGAACATTAGCTTAGCTACTGTTTAATCAAGGCGAATGAAGACCAGGGCAGAATAGAATGAAATCCAGCAGCCTCGACTCTGAGGTAGAAAGTAAATGCGCAGGATGAACACTCCAGTACCTCTCTCAAAGCCCATATGGGATGGAAATCCTGACAGGAAGCATGGAGGTCCCTGCACAGTGTTCTGGGAGAGGTAGAGGTTTCTAAACTTACAAAGTGAGCACAAACTGAAGAACGGTCAGTAGAATAAATACAATTATCTCTTTTCTAGTCTCTTGCGACTCTTCTTAAATTGGTTGTGAACCTGCTTGCCATTAGCTTTCAGTAGTCAGGACAATGACTCCACTCACTTCAATTTTCTCATTTCCACAAATTCTGTTCTTGGACCCAAGACACCTGGGTTGATCTGGGGGAAATTCTTCGGTGGTGAAGCTATTACAAATCCATTGCTTTCAGTGGAGGAGTTCGCATACAGACTCCAAAGTGTGTCTGTGCAGGCCTTGGCATGGCCAAGGAGCTACCATAGACTCTCACAGAACTGCAGGCTTTTGCTTCAAGTTCCCAAATAGACTTAATCCGTTAAAATTATATATATGTGCTTTCTTCTCCTCCAGAAACGCAAACAACCAGAGATGAACAAGGAGGTGGCCAGTCCAGCAAAATAATGATTTGCTTTCAGGGTGCCAGCAAGGCTCCTTCCTAGCACTGTCATGAGTGACAGCCTGGAACATACTGTAGAGTTAAGGTTTACCCCAATATTATCTTCCCGACTTGTATTTCCTCCTGAGCATTC
>NW_010418009.1:4928-10693 GCF_000710305.1 Buceros rhinoceros silvestris | reverse complement strand
CCTGCATGTGAAGTCTGTAGAACGCCACCATTCCAAGGGGTAAAGCAAAGAATTACAACTTATCACAAACCCTGTATGCAGAACATTGCTTTTTTCCCTTTTGTTCCTACCTAATTCTATTTTTTTTTTAGGGAAAAAAAATATTAAAACTAATTGCATTATTTAATCCCATCACATAAAATCCTCCAGTGTTTCATTAATCAATGTAATCAAGCCAATCAAAATAGATAAAGGAGATCTTTTAGCAGGCTTTGATGAGATTTTATCAAAATCTCAGTGCATATTGTAAAGTCTTAGCATCCTCAGAAGCAAACTAACTGTAGAACGTGGGAGCTTTATCAAGCAGGCACTAATAAAGCAGATGATGCTTGGACCATTTTAAGAGGCTCTCCATATTAAACTATTAACAGCCATGTTTTTGTGTTATATATAAAAAATACAAAAGCAAATGGAAATAGCGTCTATTTCGTACACACAGATTGCTATAAAGCAATCACTTTTTTTTTTTTTTTAAATAATGAAGAAGATACATGTCTGTGAGTCAGCAGACCATAAAGCCAGAATTCTGTAAGAAAAATGCAGTGGGTAATGCAAAGGTTATATCAAAACTGTTGTAAGTGAAGAGCCTTATTAAAAGCACAAACCATTTCCTTTTAAATGTAGCACTCTTCTTACTCCAGATCTGAACTATACATAAATATAAATGAATAATCTGTGTCTTGTGCAACGCTGGTGTTTGCGCCTCTCTCCCCCTTCAGGGGGTGGCTCCCATTCTTCATGCTTTTGTACTGGCTAATCAGGACTATGAGCTTTTGAAATACTACCACAAAAACTGAAAATAAAGGAGCGTTGATGTTACGCAGCACCACAAAACCGGGAAATGTGTATAGCTGATAGATGTTACACTAGAAACACAGACTGGTACTGGACTGAGTGAACACCTTGCCAAACACCTCAGCCAGAAGACATACAGCCAGGATCCCATCTGATGGACTTGGTGAACATAATACAATATGGTATCAGTATTTCCCTATAGCTTCTGCCCCTCGCAGTTAGTTTGTCTTCTCAGAGATGACAATTGCAAAAGTAGCTACTACTCCACAAGTGCAAAGGCTTGCCAACACAAAAAATCTAAACTCCTGGGTTAAACAGTCCCTGTCTGATCCAGACCTATAAATTGATGCAAAGGCCACTGCCCCTCGGGGGAGGTCCTCTCCTACCACTGGATTTCTGGCAGTAGTAGCAGAGATGGTGTTAACAGATTCCCTTGGGCATCTCGTGGACAGAAATAGCTTTTACTCACCCAGAGTCCTCCAGCTCAGCTAGTACAGATCATCCCTGACATTCACTGACTGCACGGTACACTATGAATAGCCACACCTTCATTTTCACGAGTGCCTGGACCAGCTGTGGGGTCACCAGCACAGCTGGGAGGAGGAGACACTCTGCAACACCCAGTAGTTAGGTGTAATACTCCTTAGGATCTAATATCCCATCAAACCTCGGGCAGTTACTCCTTTGGTTTAGGATACCCCAAAAAATTCACATCCCAGGGAACAGACCTTGAAGCACCAAAGAAATCAGCCCAACAATTAGCATTCATTGCCTGCAAAGCAGAGAGAGAAAACCGAGCACTGCCTTCTCTGACAGTTCCCTCAACACCTATTCCAGCTGAAAATGGTGGAAGTTTCACCGCTTTCTTTCATTTAAAGACTCTTTGAGTCAAACCCTCCTACCCCAGCTGGAGCAGAGTCTCCCCCCTTTTCTTCTCTTAGGTTACAAGCACGGAGATAGGCAACAGATAGAGTTCAACGCTGGCCATTTCCACGATGAGTTCAGCCCTTCAAAAGGCACTGATAGAGCTGAACAATGACAGGGATAAAATCCCGCGGAAATAATGAAGGAGGAGGATCTCAGGTTTTATTTAAAATCAGGCAACATGGCACCACTCGACTGCTTAGAAAGCTGCTGGACTGAATGTGTAGGTAGCAACCCAACAACAGCAAAATCTAACGAATGCTGTAATTTCGCCTTATGTTGTGCTTTCGTTTCAGTTCAATGTTGTAAATGGTTTTAAATGGAATTAAGCTTGTCTCCCTCACAAGCAGACTTCACTATTTTTTCCCCTTGCTTTCCTTTATCCAAGCACCCAACAAATACAGCTCAATTTAATTAAAAAACCAAAAAAACAGGACTGAGCAAAGGAAAATGCGTAGACACAGGAGTAGCTGAGCTCTCTAGTCAGTAAAAACGGCGTGGGAGACCATGGATGAGCCACCTCAAGCCCGATGTACCCATCTGGGCTGTGTACTCCAAGGAGCAGCCCTGTCCACATCTGCTGCAAAAAATTGGACCAGATATGCCTAATGCAATCTTTTCAAAACAGGGCTAGAGTTTTGCTTTGAGAGAGTCGTGATATTTACTCTCGAACTCAACTGTGCGCTACCAGACCTCATCCGTAATCCCTATGGTGCCAAAAAGTCGCTTCGCATTAACTGAAGTCAGAGCTTTCTAGTTACGGACGCACAAGGTCAAATATTCTCTAAACGTTTTCCAGCAAGTTAAAGCACTGAAAATATTCTCTGGAAAAATCAGTATGGTTTCTCTGGAAAAATCAGTGTAGTTCCACTGAAGGGAGTGGCAGCATGTGAGCCGCAGAGGCTCTTGCTCATCCGTTAGAGCCATCACAACCTGAGGATGAGTTTATTACATTAACTGGTTAATTAACCAATATGCTCATCATGTCCTAACTACAGTCATCAGAAGGAAAAGATTCGTTTCATCTCGATATTCAGCCATTAGAGGACTAAACCCAGAGAACTGGGGTTTGTGGAGGAAGGGTCCCACTCTCACAATTTTGTAGTGTTTTTTTCATGGAATGGCTTTTATTGCGCTTTTAAGATGTTTAATTACATCAAGGAGGGGTGTAAAATTTTTATTTGATTTTTTAAACTTTTTTTTCATCTTTAATTTTCTCAGGAAGAGGAGAGTTTGTAGTGGGATGCTGGGATCCCACTCATCCCAGCACGTCACGCCGCTGCTCTTTGGACAGCAATCACAGGAGCCCAGCAGCAAGCTGTGGACAAGGTTCTTCCAAGCAGCAGCATCTGGCTCTCTGGCAAGAGGAACGGGCGGCCACACTGGTCACGTTGGAGTTGCCCCTAGGTTTGTCACGTGGGGAAGCTGCTGACAGACTGTCTGGGTTGCTCTGTCCTTGACTCCGTTTGCTTTCAACACAGGCCTTTGAGGATACAGAAATATCTCCAGCAGACCCCACTGCTGGTACCTCCACGTGCTCGTGCTCCTCCGTGGGCTGTGCCACGGTCAAACAAGCGTGTTTCCCTGTGCCCACACCCGAAGAGCCCTGCAAGCCACCATGCAGGAGGATGACCAAAAAGGGCGTTCCTGTGAATTTAAGGCTGTCTCTCCGGATGCTGCATTAGCAAAAACCTGGCTGATGTAGTCGTGTAGTCGTGTTGTTATGAAGAGCTGGTTAATCAAAATATTTTCTGATTCTTTTTCTTTTTGCAAAAGCGTTGCCTGGTCACACTGGGGAAGGTAAATGTCTCCTTTCTTCCGCTGTCAGCAACACAACTGCAAGTGGTGGCAATTTCTAGAGCTGTGGGCTCAATGGTGCCACGCGCCAGCATGGAAGACGTGCTCTGAGCAGGGATATGGTGTTTTGCAAAGCCTGCTCCTTCCCTTCTTCACCCACTTCCACTAGTGAAACCATCACATCAGACCTGAACAGCAGTGGATATCTTTTTAAAAAATAGTATAAACATAACCCAAACCAGCTTCTGTTAAAGCAATTAAGGAATTACAGGATGTCACAGCATGTGGAAGAACTAAGCTATTATTTTATTTCTTGACAGATAGTAAGTTCACTGAAAATTTGAGTATCACACCATCCAAAAGCATTTGCAAACGTGGGTGACATACGGAAAACAAAAAAGTCTTAATTCATTGGGATACTCTTTTAAGGAAGACTTTATTTTGAAAATGCAAGTGTTTGTGTTTTTTAACTTCTTCTAAATTAAACTTTTATTTCTCCTTTTCCTACCCAAAAATAGACAAAACCCAAGTTTTTAAAGGAATTAAATAACCTAAAAATAAAACACTTTATGTCAGCTAAGTACAACATCTGCAGCTGATGCAAAATCACGTTTCCAAAGATTTTTGATTTATCTGTAAAGTCAGGAGGGGGAAAAATTGTTTTCAGTTGCATCTAGACCCCTTTATCCTGACTGTTTTCTGCTTCAGTCATCAAAAAGAAAATGCGTTATTTGCCCAGCTCCGTACAGAAGGTGCTCAGAACCCTACCGAAGGACTTTGGATTAATGCCACGACTTTTCCACCAGCCAGACAACTATCACATCAGACCTGAACAGCAGTGGATATCTTTTTAAAAAATAGTATAAACATAACCCAAACCAGCTTCTGTTAAAGCAATTAAGGAATTACAGGATGTCACAGCATGTGGAAGAACTAAGCTATTATTTTATTTCTTGACAGATAGTAAGTTCACTGAAAATTTGAGTATCACACCATCCAAAAGCATTTGCAAACGTGGGTGACATACGGAAAACAAAAAAGTCTTAATTCATTGGGATACTCTTTTAAGGAAGACTTTATTTTGAAAATGCAAGTGTTTGTGTTTTTTAACTTCTTCTAAATTAAACTTTTATTTCTCCTTTTCCTACCCAAAAATAGACAAAACCCAAGTTTTTAAAGGAATTAAATAACCTAAAAATAAAACACTTTATGTCAGCTAAGTACAACATCTGCAGCTGATGCAAAATCACGTTTCCAAAGATTTTTGATTTATCTGTAAAGTCAGGAGGGGGAAAAATTGTTTTCAGTTGCATCTAGACCCCTTTATCCTGACTGTTTTCTGCTTCAGTCATCAAAAAGAAAATGCGTTATTTGCCCAGCTCCGTACAGAAGGTGCTCAGAACCCTACCGAAGGACTTTGGATTAATGCCACGACTTTTCCACCAGCCAGACAACTCCCTTCTACATCAGCTCAAGAGAAGAAAAACTCGGAAGTCTAGAGCAGATGGATGAGTTGGTAGAGGATGAGTTTTCTAAAAAACATCCTAACAGGAGTCGCTTTGGGATGAAGTTCAGGCTAAAAGCTTGTCTGTGGTGCTGAAGGGAAAAGGCAAATCCCGGCAATTGGCCAGGTGACCACTTGGGGAAAACACAGGAGGAGGATCTGGGAAGTGAGAGCCATTCCCAGGGGGTTTAAGGCCTTTATAAGAATTCGGCATGGAGGGTTTGCTGCCTTCAAGGGAAAAATAAAAAAAGAAAAAACAACTATAGAATCTGCTTTTACCGTAAGAGTAAGGAAACACGGAATAATTAAAGTAGGAACTGACATTTGACAGGTTTATAAATGTTCCTTCGGGACAAGCACTTGAAAGCATTTGATCCATGCTGCGGTACTTTTTATGGGAATTCAGTCTCTCTTTCCTCTCCAAAGCCACACACGCAGGCAAAAACTGGCTCTACAAGGAGCATATACCCATTCCCACACACACAGCCACCACTGCCGTATTCCCTCAGAGCCTGGCTCTTCCCCACTTTCACCACAAGGATACTGGTGATGTTGGTGCATGAAAGGAAGAAGAAAATGATTCAGTGAAAGGAGAAAACTCCTGAGACTATTAATTCACGTAGCCCAAGATACCCTACATGCTGGGTATGGACATGAAGATGCCCAGCTCTCCCTGAAGATGCCACCGCTTTCTCGAGGAGCAGGA
>NW_010418009.1:485-4802 GCF_000710305.1 Buceros rhinoceros silvestris | reverse complement strand
GAATGGGATGTTACTGGGGAGCTGTGCTACCTCCAGCAAATTTGGGCAGATGCCTCAGTATTCTTCCATCTTTTAAAAAGGAAGAAATTTCCAGGGTATAGAACGATAGAATCATAGAATGGTTGCGTTGGAAAAGACCTTTAAAGGTCATCTAGCACAACCTCCCTGTGTATATTTGCAAACCCCTTGTATAAATTTGCAATCCTTTGATTCCCAGGGAGAGGGCTGGCTTTTTAAAAATACAACTAGTTCTAATTAAGGCAAGTAGCCAGATTAAGCCCTTGAAGCTGCACGCTCTTGTGCTTGCAGAAGAGCTCCCTCGAAGCCCTGCATTGTGAGGTGAGCAGAGGACAACAGCAACTCTTTGCAGACATTTGTGAGGCTCGCTATGGGAATGAGCACCTTGCACTCTTGATCTGCCTCAGATGTGTAGCCACATGAGTTTTTACACATCCTTCAGTTAAACCTGAGCAAAATTTAGCACTCTGGGGCATCATGCGGAGTTGTCCATTTGTCTGCTTCTCCACGGGGCTCTAAACCACGTAAACGGTGCTTCATTGAGAACCATGAAAGTGTCGTTTAAAATTTCTTCTCTGGAAGATGCTGTGAGTGTTATTTCCTTGGGTTTTGAAGACAGGCAACAAGAAGCTTGATAAAGGGATGTCAGTGTGTACATGAAAAGTAGTTGAGGGACCAGACCAGTCCTTCCACAAGCTTTTTTGTAGGACAGTTCCTCCTTTGCAAAATGGAGATAATACATCCCTATATCACCAGGTGCGGTGTGAATTAATTCTTTAACACTAGCAAAGCATTCAAATGCTAGATTAATTTCATAACTAATAAAAATTAAAGTATTTAATAATATACAGAGCAATAATTAGAGTTTCATTCAGCCCGAAGTTCTCTTATCAGCTCACCCATAAACACCAGATTACTGGGCAGCCTCTTTTTTTCCTACAATCCGTAACACCCTTGTCCACATTTTCCTAAGGTCCCCAGCTTCATTTCTCAAAACCATTTTACCATTTCCATGCCAGGCCAATTTTTCCTTCAAGTTTTTGAGTTATGCCCAAGTTTGACAACATGGCCACGTTTGAAGTAAAAACGCACAAACTTCAAAGGCTCAGTGCTGCAACATGAAAACCATCTTTGTGGGAGCGTAAAGCAGCCCATTTCCCTCAGAAATATTTTTCCTCGAAATAAAGGCCCATTCGGGCTGCAGAATTAGCTCTTCTGCCTGAGAAACAGCTTGAACATCTATTTACTTTAGCAAATGGACTTGGATTTGTGATCTTCGTGCACGCGAAAAATCTGGAGTGTTTAAAGTCCTGTGTCTCACTGATAATAATTTGTACATCTCACACTGGAAAGCTTTTCTGAATGGCAAGTACAGGGTAAAATTCGGCCAGTGGTGTTTATATTAGTTCTTTTTTTTTTCTAATAGGCTTTATATAGTAACTCTTGTAACAATTAATCCAAGCACAGATGGTGAAACAATCTACAGAACAAGAAGATAGCATGAAAATAAAATATTTTATTAAATATGTGTTCTGCTTTAAAAATCCTCAGTAATGTGAAAGGAATTGGCTTCCTTCCTTTTGTAGCAGTTCTTTATTAAAGGACTGCGATAAGTTAAGGGGTGTTGAGCAATTATATAGAGTTTGCATCTCTGGATAATGCTGATGTCAAAAAATGTTGAGAAATTGCATCTCAGTAAAATATTTGAAGCAATGACATAGCCTGTGGCTGGCTGTACTACACAGACTAAAGAAGAGGCTGCAACTCGTTCTGAATTTCTCATCAGGTGTCAAACATGTAGATTTATGGGCTGTACAGACTATGCAAAAATGGAGCTACAGAAACCTACTCCCAGCTGCACGCTCAGGTCAGAATCCCGTAGCAGTAGTCCAAAATCCTACAGGGAGCCCAAAATCCTACAGGGAGTCCAAAGGCCAAGTATGATCCAGCAAAAATGTGCTGGGGCTAAAAGCAAAATGCTACAAGAACCAAAGCGGGGCTGAAGTTACTGTTTTCCTGTGTTTCGCTAGAGACAAGACCGTGAGCTGATGAAGTGAAAACGCATACACTCCTTTTCCTCCAAAGCAAGACAACTAGGAGATGCATGGCACAGCAACTCCCAGCTGGACATTGATGTCCCAGCCAGCTCCACCTTCCTGCACGTATAGACACACACACCAGCCTCAAGGACTCTCCACCCACACAGGACTTGTGAGAGCATCGTCCACCACCAGCACTGCTCCATCCTCCTCCTCCTCCAGCCGCAGGCACGGCTGAAGAGCCGGTTTCTGCCCTTTCTCCTCTCCGGCAGACTATTGCCTTTGCAGCAGCCCTGATGCCAGCAGAGAACCAGAGCAGAAAGACAAGCCAGAGCGTTGGTCATGGCTCTTCCTCCTCAGAGGAACACCTCAGCCAGCCCCACTCTCCCCCATCCCTGCAAGCTCCAAATAAACTACCAGCGTGTTTTACCTATTACCTTATCTGACCTCATCCTGATGGCTCTGGGTTTACACATAGGAAGGGAAGAACTTCAGGTCTTGGAGGATACTCTCCAGGTCTCATCCACAGACTTGGCAGACACCAACCAGCAAGAATATGGCCAAACCAAGACACCCCAGAAGGATTCTGCTCTTCCTAGTGGGGTTGTTCTCATCTCCTGAATTCAGACTCCTCTTGGTGATCAGTGTTGCCGTGTCAATCAAGATGCCACATCAAATGAGGCAGCCACATCACTGGTCCACCTAAATGAGGCATGAAGAAATGGTCCCAGTGAGTCCAGGAAAATATATGGGCAGGGTTGTGGTTTTTACAGACTCCTGCATTTCAGCTGTGGGTGCAAAAAGCCTCAATAGAGGCATCACCTTGCACCAGGAAGGAGATGAAGAACTGACCGAAACAGGTTAGAGCAGCTGAGATTGTAAACACGGCTTTGTCACCTAAATACAGATGAGATGTCCCCAGGTGTCCCAGCTGGCCTTCATCTTCCGAGCCAGATGGGGACAGAGCCTGAATGTCCTCTGCCAGACCCACCAGTGCTGCGCGAGTGTCTCAAAGACACTAGGCCATCTTGGATGCTGCTGACAACAGCGTTCAGACAACTGTTTTGAACCCTATGCCACAGCAGTGTGTGGGGACAGGTTAAGAAATGATAAAAAATCCACCCAGAAGGCATTTATTTTCCCAAGAAACCTCCAGCCAAAGGGCCTCATCGCAGTGTTTATCAGTGAGTGCACACAGAAGGAGGATTTTTTCTTCTCCACAACCTGTTGATATCAGATTTACCTACACCTTCAATACGAAAACAAACACAGAAGGCAGGCATGATTCCACGGAAAACCCTGGATTCAAGTTCCTGCTTCTTAGTCACAGGCATAAACCAACGTGTCACCAACATCCCCCTCACAGGGACAGGCTTTAGAGAAATAAGGAGGCAGCCCCTAGCATGGCTGTCCCCAGACAGGAAAATTAAAGCTCCAGAAACTCCTCTCCTCCCGTCAGAAACCTCTTTGCAAGCAGCCATCGGAGTGGGCACAGGAGAGGGGGAGCTGTGGGAAGAGCAGTGTGAGTGGAGATGAGAAGAAGGAGGTGGGCACAGCACCAGCCCAGGGGACTCGCCTCCTTCTGTACCATTAAGCCCGCAGGCAGAGCAGCCGGGGCTCTGGGAGCAGGCAGGGGAGGGAGATGAAAGGCTCCTGGAAGGAATCAGGTGCAGAGGGTGGGCAGATGCTGCTAAAGAGCAAAGAGACCCGGCCAGGCTCATTTGTCTGGAAGGGAACCAGCAGGAACTTTCTTTTTATCTCCGATTGCGGATGTTAGGGTAGTTCCTAAAGGCCACAGCCGGTTTGGACCCCACCGCTCTGCCTCTCCCTGCCTGTACAGGGAAGGAAATTGAGGCGTTATTTTTTTCCACAGGTAGAAAAAGCCCCCGCTGTGACGAATGCTGTCCCATTATCTCCCCTCTGCCTGCAGAACCTGCTCGGGCTCCACCTCTCCCAGCAGAAACCCGGCTGGTCCAACAAGCAGTTGAACGTGGTGGGGTGTTTCTGGCCTGAACCACGGCTGTGCCGGAGCCAGCCCTGCCTGCACCGGCCGCTGCCTGAGGATTAGCCATGCTCCACCTGGTCTGCCTGGGATTTCATGGGGCACTCCCTTGCCAGGCAGGGTGAGCAGGGCTTGGCCCCATCTGTCCGTCTGTCTGTCTGTCTGTCTGCCTGGGGATTAGCCTAGCCCCACCTGGGTTGTGCCCAGCTCTGCTCTCTGGGGTGGACCCAGCCTGCGCAGCTCTTCTGCGTGGGCTGG
>NW_010418009.1:0-424 GCF_000710305.1 Buceros rhinoceros silvestris | reverse complement strand
CTGAAGCACAGCGTGGGGAGCCGTTCCGCGTGGGCTGGTGGGCCACAGCTGTCTGTCCGTCTGTCTGTCTGTCTGGGAGACATGGATGAGCACTGCTCTGTCCATCCAACCACCATGTCTGTCTGTCTGTCCGAGAGTTATGGATGGGCACTGCTTTGCCCATCCTACTGTCCCACCTATCTGTCTGGGAAGGGAAGCAGGACACCCTCACGTCTGTCTGTCTGGGAGGGCAGCCTCACATTGCCATGCCTGTCTGTGAAGAGATGCTGACACAGCCCTGTCCATCTGTCTGTCTAAGAGGAGGCTGGGCACTGCCATGTCTGTCTGTCCATGAAGGGATGCTGGGCACAGCCCTGTCCATCTGTCTGTCCGTGAGGGGATGCTGGCCATAGCCCTCTCCGTCTGTCCGTCCGTGAGGGAGGCA
>NW_010418008.1:12589-13599 GCF_000710305.1 Buceros rhinoceros silvestris | reverse complement strand
CAGCCAACCTCCAGCCCCGTACCTGGATCTGAAGCTTTAACCCTGAACACACTGAGGACCCTCCCAGCACCTCTCAGCTCCTCACACCAGACCGCAGCACAAGCAGAAACCTCCACCCACTGCTGGGAAGCTTCTTACAGGGATCGTTTTTGAAAATGTTTACAGCCAACCTCCAGCCCCGTACCTGGATCTGAAGCTTTAACCCTGAACACACTGAGGACCCTCCCAGCACCTCTCAGCTCCTCACACCAGACCGCAGCACAAGCAGAAACCTCCACCCACTGCTGGGAAGCTGCTTACAGGGATCCCAGCTGCATCCCGGGTGTGCTGGGGGCAGGACCCCTCACTGGCAGCACCTGAGGGACCAGGAAGGGCACAGGGGTGGGGCCTGATCTCTTGAGCAAACCCATTTACCTGCACTTCGACCCTGCTGGCAGGGAATGCTAAACGAAATATTTTAGTCCCTTTACGTGCAAACACACTGTCACTGTTCAGGGTATGACCAGGAAGTGATTGCTGGGTCCCCCTGGGGTTCTTTAACACACAGCTTATCCAGAAGAACCCCCTTTTCTGCCTTTCCTGTGCAACGGGAGGAGAAACTGTGGGGAAGAAGATGTGTGCTCTCTCTTTCTAGCTCTGCTTCTCAAACCCGCGCCCTTCCTCCCTTGCAACTGCATCTGCACCTTTCACTGCCTTGAAGCTCCGGCGTACAAAGCGCCGGGCAGGCTGAGTATCACAATATTCTCCTGGGGGGCTAAAACTGAGCCCTCTGAGACAGTCAAAGTCCTGAAACAAGATCACAAAACATGAAATTGAAAAAAAAAACCCGCTGTTGAAGTTCATACAGTGCCTTGTGAAAGAGGATGTGTCTTGCAAGGATATTGACTTTATTTACATTTACTTACTACATTTATGTACACATTTTACTGCTACATTTATTTACATACAAATGCAAACGTGTTTATTCACACAGTTCTTTACCCCCCCGCCAGTGGAGGGTGTTTGTGATG
>NW_010418008.1:11458-12419 GCF_000710305.1 Buceros rhinoceros silvestris | reverse complement strand
ACAGGACAGTACTCCAATGCCCAGACCCACCCCCCAGCCGCAGCGGGTCCACGCACAGCAGAGCTCCTGTCCCTGCTGGCAGCCCGGGCTGGGTTTCTGAATGGCTGCAGGAGATCCATCACAAGCTCCACGCGAGTGAGGCAAAGCTTTGGAAGTAGGAATCACCCAAGCGTGCGGGGCCAGCAAAGGCTGCCCTGAAGTCTCCACGCGGCTCCTCACACAAAGTAGTGACTCGACAGAGCTTCTTCCTTTGTTTCCCTTCATTCTGCATTAGTTGTTCGTGCTGTGGAGACACTCAAGGGAATCTGCACTGAAACCAGCTGAGACAGGAACAGCTGTAACAAGGGTTGGGAAAGAGAGCAGCGCTCTGGCCTGCACAGGGCAGTGTGACACAGCCCCTTGCCCAGCACCTGGGGCCAGCACAGGGGGGCTGTGCATATGCCCCCATGGTTTTGGGGGCTTCCCTTCATGTCTCAGTTTGCCTCTCCTTCCCTTGGTGTAAACCAATGCAAGGGTTGGGAAAGAAAGCAGCGCCCTGGCCTGCACAGGGCAGTGTGACACAGCCCCTTGCCCAGCACCTGGGGCCAGCACAGGGGGGCTGTGCATATGCCCCCATGGTTTTGGGGGCTTCCCTTCATGTCTCAGTTTGCCTCTCCTTCCCTTGGTGTAAACCAATGCCCTGGGTGAGGGATCCCACCTTCAGCCCTGTGCGATGGCGAAAGGGTTGTGGCACAGCACCGTTTCTCATCTCGTGCTCTTCCAGCATTGTCACACGTATCGGACTCCTCTGAGCAGCGTCAGGCTCCAAGAGCCGGGGTCAGTGACTCCCGCATGCACGAGGTCATTCCCAGCTGCTGCCGGCACTGAGAAGCGAAACCCGGTGGTTCTGTGAGACCCCATGAGGGACAGCACGGCTGGAACACCCACTCCTGCCTCCCACCCGTGGAGTGTGACAGCCAGC
>NW_010418008.1:10508-11275 GCF_000710305.1 Buceros rhinoceros silvestris | reverse complement strand
GGCACTGCCGGGTGTCCCCGAAGAGCTGCGAGAGGCGTCCTGGCAATCGACAAAACAACTGCAGGAACAAGAGATGAGAGGAAACGGCCTCGGGTTGGCCATGGGCTGTTCTACACCTAAGAGAATACAGGGTGTCTCACAGCTCCTCCAAGACAAAGCGTCCAAGAGACCAGCCTCACTCACTGTCACACCACAGACTGGAGTAGGAGGGATGGGGAGAGACAGAAAACGGTGAGCAGGAAGAACAGATGAGGAAAGAAGGGACAGAGGGACAAACTGTGATGTGTATCAGGCCCGAGGGACAAGGAAAGGCAGGAGGAAGGAGAGAGGGATACAGAAACCAGGTGAGGGACAGGGAGCAGCAGAGAGCAGGACACAGTGACCGGGAGAGGGACAAGGAACAGGATGCCAAGACAGAGAGAGACAAGAGCAGCAGAGAGAGTGCAGAGGTGGAGCCTGAGAGAAACCACAGGGCCAGAGCGATGGAGCGATAAATAACAGGGACAGGGAGCAGCACAACGGGTCAGAGAGAGTCAGAGATGGACAGGGAGGAGGATGGGGACAGCGAGAGTGAGAAAAAACAGCGACAGCAAGAGAAAGGTGGAGAGAAAGAAAGGGAGAGAAGGGAAGGGGAAGGAGGAGAGGGACAGGAAGGCAGGGACATGGAGCAGCACCGACAGGCGCAGAGAGGAACAGAAGAGCAGGGAACAGGGCAGAGACATTGCGGGGGAAGAGACAGATGCAGCTCAGGACAGAGAGACGGGAAA
>NW_010418008.1:9134-10416 GCF_000710305.1 Buceros rhinoceros silvestris | reverse complement strand
AAGAGCAGGATATAGAGTGCAGAGGTGGAGCCTGAGAGAAACCACAGGGCCAGAGCGATGGAGCGATAAATAACAGGGACAGGGAGCAGCACAACGGGTCAGAGAGAGTCAGAGATGGACAGGGAGGAGGATGGGGACAGCGAGAGTGAGAAAAAACAGCGACAGCAAGAGAAAGGTGGAGAGAAAGAAAGGGAGAGAAGGGAAGGGGAAGGAGGAGAGGGACAGGAAGGCAGGGACATGGAGCAGCACCTACAGGTGCAGAGAGGAAAAGAACAGCAGAGAAGAGGGCAGAGACATTGCGGGGAAAGAGACAGATGGAGATCAGGACAAAGAGATGGGAAAGGAAAAAACAGCGATGGGCTGCAGGACAGAGATGGAAGGTGAGAAAAAGGAGAGGGGGGAGCACAGAGAGGGCAAAAGCACAGAGAGAAAAAGCAAAGGGAGCGGTAGAACAACAGGAAAAGAGGGAGCAGGACAAAAAAAGAAATTGCAGCAGCAGGGAAGGAGTGGGGCTCAGGGGAGAGTCTCTCCTCCTCCCAATTCCTCCGTTTCTCTGCCCAAGGGAACAATTCCAATAGACATTTGTTGTAAGTTTGTTTTAATCTTAAATGCACAAACAAAGCCAAGCAGGTCAGGAAACAATGACCTCCCCTTTACAGAGATTTCCTCTCCCCCCGCCCAGTCTCCCTTCCCACAAAGGCACACACGCTGCCGGGCTGCTCCCAAAGAACACACTGGCTGTGGAGCCAAAGCCTGCTGTGGGGCTTGTGAGGAATCCCCAGCCGCAGGCTCCTCCTCGGTACCCCCCAGCTCACCTCAAATGCTCCTCTGGTTCTACAGGCGGCCAGGCACACACGCGGCGGGGCTGCTCCCAAAGAACACACGGGCTGTGGAGCCAAAGCCTGCTGTGGGGCTTGTGAGGAATCCCCAGCCGCAGGCTCCTCCTCGGTACCCCCCAGCTCACCTCAAATGCTCCTCTGGTTCTACAGGCGGCCCGCACAGCGCCTGCGGAACCAGAGAGAGACGCTTCACTGAGCTGCCCAGGGAGTCTCTGCTCTGACACACCGACCTGTGGGGATAGCTGGTGATTTATCATCAGCTGAAGGCCAAGATGTTACTGCTCTGGTGAGCTGCAAACTGTGGGATGTGTGAACAGGTGCAGAAGACACAGTAGAAGAACCACGGTGAGCTAGGAACTGTTGCAATTAACTGTAAATATTTGGGTCAGACTGACCTGGGAAATAAGGGAGTGAGACTGAATGGATAAGATAATGGAGGCTTG
>NW_010418008.1:7867-8778 GCF_000710305.1 Buceros rhinoceros silvestris | reverse complement strand
CCCCACCTCCCCCTCCTTCCCCTGGGCCCCTCACCTGCCCGGCCTCTGCCCTTCACAGTTGTCACGTGGCGGCTCAGGTCTCACCTGCAAAACACAAACAACAAAGGATGCTTCAAACTTCACTGACAATGTGACAGCTGCAAAAGAACTGCTCCTGCAGCCCACTCACCATCACCCACCTCACCACTTCACAGTTGTCACGTGGCGGCTCAGGTCTCACCTGCAAAACACAAACAACAAAGGATGCTTCAAACTTCACTGACAATGTGACAGCTGCAAAAGAACTGCTCCTGCAGCCCACTCACCATCACCCACCTCACCAAAGTCCCCTACAGGGCCGATATCCCACTTCCCTCATCACTTCGCACCTTCAAAATAAAAAAAAGCCGGGGCCTCCTGGCACAGAACAACTATTGACGCCAATATCGCTCCTAATACCGCCAGCGCTCCAGATTGATACACTCGCACCTCGGGAACAAGACATACGGCTCTCAGCTCCGTGGAGCCTGTCTCTAAAACACACCGTTCCCCCTGGAACAGGGGGCTTTTCCCCCCCTCCACCGTATGTCGCACACTCAGGAGGGATGCCTGGCCGGCTGCATTGCCCGAGAGAGACGCTCCTGAGCTGCCAGGGAAAGGTTTGGAGTCCAAAGGTTTGGAGTCCAAAGGTTTGGACATTTTTCTATTCAAACAAAGTCTGCCACTGCCATATTTGTGATTGCAAATGCTGCTCTGTGTGTCTCAGATTTTCAGGCAGCATCAGGGTGGGATTCATCTAGTCAGAAATTGACACCAAATATCTGTTGGCAACAGTTGATGCCAGGATTGGAGAGAGCTTTGAACTGACATTGCCAAGAGCAGCACCAGGGGCCGTGTACTCATCCGTAACTCCCCCTGGCCAGCAAGGACCG
>NW_010418008.1:6372-7438 GCF_000710305.1 Buceros rhinoceros silvestris | reverse complement strand
TGGGTGGCCGGTCACTGCCCCTCCAGCACTGGGTCCAGGCTGGCGGGCTCTGCGCCAAGGCTGCGGGCGAGCATCTCTGAGCTGTCACCTTGGAGGGGAGGAAGTTGGTGACTGTTCCTCAGCCCCCTGCGAGCCGCAGGGTTTACGTCCGATCCCCGGCTTTCCTCCTGTGCTCAGCAAGCACGGCTCACGGGCTGCTGCGAGGGCTGGTGGTGGGATCTGGGGAAGAGGGGGTCTGGGATGGAGGCCAGCCCGCGGGGAAGGGCTGGCTCTGCTCCTTCGCCTTGCTTGCTGCTGGTCCTCACCGGGGCAAAGGGCTTTGCAAAGCTGCCAGCCAGGAGTGCGGATCCACTGGCAGGTAGGTCAGGACAGCAGGGTCAGTGCCGAATTCACCACTGCCGGCACCCCGTGAGCAAGGCTGGGAGCAAGGCAGTGTGGCTGGACCCTCTCACGCCTCCAGGAGGCTCAGCTGGAGCAGAAATAGAGCCCTGTCTGTCTACTTTACCCTGGTCTTGGTCACTGCTGCTCAGAGCTGACCGTGGCTTCGTGGCTGTGACAGCAGGACGTGGGTCGATGCTGGGGGAACAGAGCTGGGGCTACGAACCTCTGCAGCCCCTCTCAGCTGCAGGACGCGGTAGGGTCACCTCCTCTCACCTGGGCACAGCCAGCGTGGTTTGCAGGGCACCGACAGGTCCCCACGTGCCCGTTCTTTCAGCAAACACCCCGCAAAAGCAGCTCCTGGCTCCTGGCAGCTCCCCACGGAGGTGCCTGGACCTCCCGGGGCTTGCCAGCAGCTTTGGAACATTAGCCGGAGCAGAAACAGAGCCATGTCCGTCTACTTCACCCTTGTCTTGGTCACTGCTGCTCAGAGCTGACCGTGGCTTCGTGGCTGTGACAGCAGGACGTGGGTCGATGCTGGGGGAACAGAGCTGGGGCTACGAACCTCTGCAGCCCCTCTCAGCTGCAGGACGCGGTAGGGTCACCTCCTCTCACCTGGGCACAGCCAGCGTGGTTTGCAGGGCACCGACCGGCCCCCACGTGCCCGTTCTTTCAGCAAACACCCCGC
>NW_010418008.1:5617-6113 GCF_000710305.1 Buceros rhinoceros silvestris | reverse complement strand
GTGATGCGGCAGAGGCAGCCTCGGCTTTGGTGGGGAACAGGGAGCAACCAGCAACCCGTGACACCCCTCTACCTGCTTTACCAGGACCAACGAGCTGCCCAACAGATGCTTTCCCCTAAAAAACCTGTTTTCAGCATAGCCAGGTGCATCTCAGAAGGGTTTTGCCGCTGGAGGAAGGGCTGCTGCTCGGTGTCCTGTGTTCAGCTTGTGCTCTGGGTCCTTCACAAGTGTCTTTTTTTCCCCCTTTTTTGACAGCGAGCCTGACTCGTCAGACGCCGACAGCAAACCTTCTGCTGGGGTTTCACTGGGGCTCAGGTCTGCACATCTAGCAGCATCCTCAGCTAGTGCTGGACGGGGATCATTTATTTAAACAGAAAAGATTTTCTCAGAATGTAACTCTTCTGGGAATCTTCCATTTCACATCCTTTCACCTCCTGCCGCCTCTTCCAGCTTCTGCTTTCCTCCTGCCAGGGCTTTGCAGCCCCAATTGCTGATG
>NW_010418008.1:3807-5431 GCF_000710305.1 Buceros rhinoceros silvestris | reverse complement strand
GTGTTTTTTTCATTAAAATAGTAAAATTCTGTGTCTGCAAAACATGCTGAGGGGTTTGGCTGCTGCGAGAAACCAAACTGCTTTCCAGCTATGGGTTTGGGGGGAGCCCTAGGGGCTGTTTTTTCATAAAACCCCCTTTTTTGTTTCTTTTTTGGTTAAAAAGGGAAATGCTTTTGGCTGAGCTAAGGTTCACTTCAGCAAGCGCAGGACAAAACCACCTTGTGCTCACGTAGGAGAAGGCTTTGGATGGCCACGGGTAGGTCACAGCTGAGGGAAACGCGGATCCAATGGCCACAGGGACGATACGTACCTTAAACTGATCCTTGCTGGGTTAAAAGCAGCTTCTTCCTTGATCCAAGTCTTTCAAGCAGTGCAAGGCTCCTGGAGAGGACCCGAGGGCAAAGGGGGGATGCCCCAAAAGCTGAAACAGGGCAATCACAAGACCTGTGGGTGAGTGGGGAGAACACTGGGAGGAAACGGGCATGCTCCGGGGCACACCGGAGGAGAAATGAGGCTTCCTGGGGCGAGCAGCTGGTAAATGGCTGGGGCGGGGTCTGGTTTCCCTGAAGGACTGAGGATGTCAATCTCTGACTTGATTAATCACACCCTGATGTTGCCTGAAAATCTGAGACACACGGAGCAGGATTTGGGAGCACAAACAGGGCAGTGGCAGCCTTTGTCTGAATAGGCTGGGGCGGGGTCTGGTTTCCCTGAAGGACTGAGGATGTCAATCTCTGACTTGATTAATCACACCCTGATGCTGCCTGAAAATCTGAGACACACGGAGCAGGATTTGGGAGCACAAACAGGGCAGTGGCAGACTTTGTCTGAATAGAAAAAAAGGTTTTAAAATTAAGCTTTAAAGACACAGGACTTGAGAAAGCAGGGAGTGTGGCACCAGCACGTGTCCTGTGGACGTTGCCAGTGGCACTCCCCAAGTCCTCCCCAGTGGGGCTTTGACTAAGCTATAAACCAAAGCTGCAACAACTGGGAGTTGTTTCCCCATCTCCCGCACAAAGAATTGCAAGTCTGCTGTCTTGTATCTTCATGGCTGAAAACAATCCTTCCAAGAGCCAATGCTTCCAGGTACAACGGGCTAAGCACGCCAGCAGGTCCTTGTCTGCACCACACGTGACATTTTCTGTTAGCAGTGTACAGACCACAGAAAGCTTGTTCTGGTGTCTGGCATTACAGGGACGTCTTGCATTCTCTCCATCCCTGTGAAACAAGACATCGTGACAGATATTTCACTGTGCGGGAAATATTATCCTCAGTCCCCGTAAGGACCCAGTGCAAATGCTGAACTGACCGTTTTATGGACCTGGTTGTTGTCTAGGGCTTCATGCTGGAAACTCAGTGCTCCCCAAAGACCCCTAGCAACAAGGAAGGGTTTGAACATGCTCGGTTGTGTGAGCTCATCATCGGACACGAGGCAGCCCCGACAAGCACACAGAGGAGAAGAACGGCAGGGAACAGGCCCGAGAAAACAGGGCGGGGAAGAGACCGACGCAGATCAGGACAAGAAGATGGGAAAGGGAAAAAAAGTGACGGGCTACAGGACAGAGAAAGGGGAGGAAAAAAAGATGAAAAAGCAGAGGGAGCAGAGCACTAGAAGAGAGAGGAG
>NW_010418008.1:2681-3459 GCF_000710305.1 Buceros rhinoceros silvestris | reverse complement strand
GCAAAAAAGAAAAATTAAAAAAAAAAAAAAAAAAGAAAATCACAGCAGCCTGGGAAAGAAGAAGGTCCAGGGGAAGGGCAGGGAGAGACCAGGACGTACAAGAGGGGGGACAGGGCCCCAAGGGCCGCGACTCACCACAGCTCTTGCTCCTGCCAGTAGCCTTGGACAGCTCAGAGGCTTCTTTCTCCTTCTCTCCTCCATTCCTCTCCCAGAACTCCCGTGATGGGGTTGTTCTCCACCCACGAGACCTCCCGGGCATCTCACAGAGCTCAGCAGATGATGCTGCCGGGACACGCAGCCTCGCTCGCTGACTCGAAAACAGTCCATGGAGTTCCGTATTTTGTAAAACCTTTCCTCCTCCATCAGAGGTTTTACCATTCTCTTCTCAGTAACTGCCCTTTCTCAAGTTAATGTTGTGTTTTTGAGACAGTGTCTGCTTCCAGCAGTGATAACGTTGATGTTACAAGTTGTTTACAGTTACCACCAGGGGCTGGGATGCAGAAAGGCTCTGGGTTACGCTTTCTGCCGTGCAGACCAAGGTCACTGCTGATAGAGCTGGACCACTCGTCGGTCAAGGGAGGGGCAGCTGCACCGGTGGGGGCAGCACTGCTGGAAGCCGTGCCACCAGCACAAGCCGCCGCGCCGCCGACAGCAGCAAGGGCACCGGCACTGGCTGGGGGGGGCTGTACCAGCACCAGCACTGCAGCCCCTGCCGCCATCCCAGCTGGGGACAAGACGGGACCAATGAGCCAAGGGCGGAGCAGTGGTGGCTGCAGCA
>NW_010418008.1:2103-2559 GCF_000710305.1 Buceros rhinoceros silvestris | reverse complement strand
CAAAGGGGGGAGCAGTGGTGGCTGCAGCAGCAGCAGCTGCAGCTCTAAGGAGATGTCAGGATTGGATCCTGTATGGAATTAAACATGCTATGCCAAAAGCAGTTAATAAATTAAACAGGAACGACAAGAGCCACAAAAATAGACCAACCTGGATCCAGGAAAAGAGAACAAGAAACAACTGGCATTCGTCTTTATGGGGCAAGGCAATCCTTTCCTGGTATTAGGTGAAAGATGTAAACATCACAGGGGGAACACTCTGGGAACTGGAGTGAGATGCTCGGGGCAGCACAGACAGAGTCCAGTAACAGGAAAAGGATCACAAAGGTGAAACAGGTCTGAAGGGCCAGCCAGACCTTCTGGCTGCATCGAGCCAAGGGGAGGGAGGGGAACCTGAACTGAAAGGTGAGAAACAGCCAGGGCCTCTGAGGAAGCCCCGGCGGGGCCAGGGGCAGAGGG
>NW_010418008.1:502-1945 GCF_000710305.1 Buceros rhinoceros silvestris | reverse complement strand
GGACCGCGTGCAGCCTGTCAGCAGGACGGGCACTGGACAAAGGAACGGCCACAGAGAGGGGATCAGAATTCACCCCGAGGGCAAGGAGACTAACGATGAACAGGGAGGTGGAAAAGGAATGTCATCCCCAGCTGAACCCCTGGTTATGCTGGAGCTGGGGAAAGAGAAAGTAGGGGGGGTTTTTTATTAAATTAGATACCAGGGCTGTGTATTCAGTACTTAGCACAAGTGAAGGAGTCACCAGTGAAAAAAAAGAAAAACACCAGGATTTATTGGTGCAACTGGGAAAATCCAAACTATGTTCTTTTTAGGCTGGAGCTGGGGAAAGAGAAAGTAGGGGGGTTTATTAAATCAGATACTGGGGCTGTGTGTTCGGGACTTAACACAAGTGAAGGAGTTATCAGCGAAGGAAAAAAAAACAAACCACAGGATTGTTGGTGTTGGAAAAACCCAAACTAAGCTCTTTTTAGAACCCCTCAAGTTACATGTGGGGAAACAATGGGTCACACCCCCAATTCCTCTGTGTATGAGGGTGGCCAGTGAATTTATTGGGGCAGGATGTTCTGAGCAAGCCTCATGACAAAAAAAAAAAATATTTTTTTTTCTTTTGAAAAAGGAAAAATATTAATCCAAATTCCTGAAACCAGCTGGGCTGAGGCCAGAGTCTCTCTGTGACAGGAGAAGGTACCAGCAGAAACTCCAGCAGCAGGAGGAGAGGAGGTGCCCCCCGAGGTGTGGGCCACACCAGTTCATGGGAGATCGAGGACAGAACACCCGGGAGAGACTGAACTGAAGCCAAGAACTGAGCCAGTCAGACTGAAACAATCTCCAGTTCCTAAACAAGAGTCACAGGAACCAATAGACAAATTATTGTAGTGCAATGTGAATCCCCTTTCAATACCTCAATTTTGCCAGTAAAGAAACCCAACTGGAGTTACAGGATGGTTCAGGATTTGAGGCTATAAATAAAATTGCAGAGGACCTTCATCCTGTGGTGGCAAATCCACAGACTCTCTTGACCTCCCTAGAGGAGGACCAGAAATGGTTTTCAGTGTTAGATCTTGAAAATAACGCTTGCCCCACGGCCTCAGGCTGCATCGTCTTTCTTTTCAGCCCGCCACAGGCGATGTCCATGGCGAGTAGTCCAGGCAATGCAGAAACCCGCGATAATCCCCCGTTTCCCTCAGCTCCGTCTTTCCTGCTGCCAGCAGCCTTCAGGCGCCCCAGGGTCTGAGAGCAGAGGGGACCATGGGGCCAGGAAGAGTCCCCCTGGGCGCAGGAGACTCCGAGGAGGGAGCAGAGACTCAAAGCTCACAGAGCTGTCTGCAGGCACCACGAGTGCTGAGGGAGCTGGCGATGTCACTGCGAGGCCACACTCGATTGTCCTTCAGAGGTCGTGGTGACAGGGAGAGGTTCCCTCTGGCTGCGATGGGCCCGTCACGA
>NW_010418008.1:0-291 GCF_000710305.1 Buceros rhinoceros silvestris | reverse complement strand
GCCCCCTGCCCTGTGTCCTTGTTCCCTCCTCCCCAGACACTCCCACCTCCACGGGGCCGGGAATGCTCTGCTGAGACGCACCCCAAAAGCCACCAAATTCCTGCGATGGGGCTGAAATAGAGCTGGGTGGGGGGAGTCCTGAGGCCGTTCCTCACCCTTAGTGCCCCAGAACTCCAACAGTCCCCCGAGGGATCCCCTGAGATCCCTCCAAGACTCCCCTGAGACCCTTTCAAACACCCCGAGACTCCTCCTGAGAGACACCAAGACTGCCTGAGACCCACCCGAGACCCT
>NW_010418007.1:36072-41424 GCF_000710305.1 Buceros rhinoceros silvestris | reverse complement strand
GCTTGTCAGGACCTGATCCATCCCTGCCAGCGCGAGCCGTGCCGGGAACCACTGCCAAGCCGCCGCACTCCAAAGAGCCTCGCTGGGAACAGCCAGGCCACGAGAAACAGCCACGCTGCGCACACTCGGAGCCAGCTGCCTGCGCGCCATGCCAGAGAACCCCAGAGCACCGGCCGTTGCCACAGAAAACTGCCAAGCCGCGCGCCAGAGCTGAGCCTTTTTGCCTGCTCGCTGCTTTCAGCCGCGCCGCAGGGGGAGCGGAAACCCCCCTTGTCATTTTGGGAGCCGTCGTCGTTTCTTTTCGGTAAAGTTACAGCCCCGCTGCCGTGCTGCGCCAGGTCCGGACTGCCCATGCGCCTGAGAGCGGTTTGCTTTTGCTTTTGCCTCAACCCACGCTAGAGACTGGTAGGATTGTGCCAATTCCACTCTATCTTGCGCTGCCGGGTAATTCGTAACTGCGTGGGTCTCTGTGTTCTGCTCATGCGGCAGAACTACGTGGCCGCCGCCATCTCGGACCACTGCCGCAGTCCATGTTTGCTTTCGGTTTAACCCTCAATATCTCACTGGTTCTCTTGTGTATTTAATATATCCCTGTTTGTGGTGTTATTAAACCTTGTTTCAGTTTTCCAAAAAGCATTTTAGAGGTCTCACGAGTTCTTTTCTCCCTTCCCCTATCTCTGGTGGGATAGGGAAGGGTATTATTGTCATCGGACCTTGGTTTTACCTTGACAAAACCGTTGACAAACATATAGAATATACATTAGAACATATAGATAAGGATTAAGTTCTAGTTTTGCCTTACCTTCCTCTATATTCTTTCCTTTTTTTGACAAGACGTTATTCAAGCAATGCTTGAATGTCCTTTATCTATGCTGTGTTAAGGGTACTCAGTAAATTTCTTTCATGCGGAGATGTTGTGATGTGAGAATTTCAGCTGTTTTAAAAACCATTCTCTTAAAAAAACTTTCCTATATATTGGCTCTGCAGAGAAAAATACCACCTTGGATCACAACACCCAGCTATTAATTCTTGCACTCTATTACGCTGTGTATGGTTTAAGGTGAAGGGCTCAATTCTCTGCCACAATGAGTCACTTCAGTTAAGCAAACAATCTCCACAGTAAAAAGCTTCTCAGTTTCTGAAAGAACAAAAGATTTTCTCCTTTTTCTCTGTATCGGTGTATCAATGTCTCATTCTAAATGCTCAAGTGGTAAAAGATTTTACTTCATTAGTCTGTTACGTTCCTGCAGAGCTCTGCTTGTGTTCTTATTGCTTGATTTCACAAGTCCTTTCCTGAAGAGGCATGTATAGGGGAAGTTGCTAGAGAAGGAGTGAGAACAGCCTCTATATTTAGACTCACAATCTCTCAGCACTGTTCTAAACAACAGTAGACTTTAGTGGCCATCATAATAGGCATTTTTCATCCATGTTTGTCCTATATTCTCTGTGTGCTCCCTTCTCAGACATGCCTGTTGTATGTGGTGCAGTCAGGAGCGCAGCAGTGGTGGTAAGCACACCTTGCACAACTGACCCAGCTTCTCAGCAATGTTTCTCATTGATATGTCAGAGGTCATGTGCTTGGAGCAGTATGTGAGATTGAGTAGCTACTTTGTAAATTTTCCTAATTTGCACCCTTCAATCTATATTACACCTATAGGGCCATCTTTAATGCTGAAAATTATTTTGAAAGATGAGTTATGAGTTTCAAAACCAGTTATTGAAATTTCTCCTATAGTCTGATATTCTTCCCTCATGTACTTGCAGAGAGTGAGCAATCAGTTATCTGTGGTGTATCATCAGAAGGAAAGTGTGGAAACAGAAAATGTTTTTTAAATAAACACCAGAACTTTCAGAGATTTGTTACTATCTTCCTGTTTATAATGCAAATTTACTTTTTTAATGTTGCACAAGATTGCAGAGTTATGACCCTATTAGACAACCTCTGCAGGGCTTTTTCAGTTAGTTTTTGATCAAATGAGGTATATGAATTTTGATGAAAATGGGATAAAGTGAAGGCTTTTGTAAAAATCATAAATCAAAATCATAAATCATAGAATAGTTTGCGTTGGAAGAGATCTTTAAAGGTCCAGTCCTCCTGCAGTGAGCAGGGACATCTTCAGTTAGAACAGCTTGTTCAGAGGCCCATCCAACTTGATCTTGAATGTTTCCAGGGATGGGACATTGACCACATCTCTGAGCAACCTGTCCAGCGTTTCAACACCCTCATTGTAAAAAATTTCTTCCTTATATCTAATCTAAATATACTGTCTTTTAGTTTAAAACTTTCACCCCTTGTCCTATTGCAAAAGGCCCTGCTAAAAAGTTTGTCCCCATCTTTCTTATAAACCCCCATTAAGAAAGGCTGCAATAATATTCTCCTTGTAGCCTTCCCTTCTATTGTATATTTTTTAATATAATTTTCCTCATTGCTTAACACAAAATAGCTGCATTTTAATACCCCTAATTGCTATTTAATATACTGAGAAAAGGTATTGAACCTGATGAACCAACTTTGTGAGCACATATGTGCATGTATCTGTGTAATAGACGTATAAAATAGACAATAAGAATAGTGGGGTTTTGGTAGCAGGGGCTACCAAAAGAAGCCCCTGTAAGAAGCTTTGCGAAGCTTTCCTGGCTCCAGGTTGGACCTGCCTCTGGCCAAGGCTGAGCCAATCAACACATCTGTGATAACATGTTTAAGAAGGGAAAACCTGTTGGGCAGGTTGTTTGGGAAGGTCTTTTATTTTCGAGAGGAGTGGTACATGGGAAAGACAACCATGTGGACACCCAGGTAAGTGAGGAAGGAGGCGGAGGGAGGGGGGCACACTGGAGCAGTCATTCCGCTTTGGTCTGCGCTGAGATGGCAGGCTGAGCCCTTGCAGCCCTTAGAGATCAGCAGTGAGGTGGAATCCCATCTGAGGCCAGTGGATGATCCCATGCTGGAGCATGCATGGATCCTGAAGAAGCTGGTGACTGTGAGAGAAGCCCGTACAGGAGCAGTTCATCTCTTGGAGGACCATGGAACCTGTAAGGGACCTGTACTATTTGGAGAAGTTGGTGGAAGACTGTCTCCTGTGAGAGGGATGCCATGTTGCTGTAGGGGGGGACTGTGAGGAGTTTCCCCAAGGTGGAAGGAGTGACAGAAACAACATGGAACAGGTTGGGACTGACCACAACTCCCATTCCCTCCTCCCCTGAGCCACTGAGAGGGAAGAGGTAGCAGAGCTGGGCTTGGGAAGAAGGGAAGGGTGGGTGGAAGGTATATTCAAGATCCAGTTTTATTTATCCCTCTCCTACTCTGATTCAGTTGTTGAATTTGTGGTGGTTCTGTTTAAATTGAATGTATTTTGTTCCCCCAAGCTGAGACTGTTTTTTGCCCACGATCACAATTGGTGAGTGAGCCCTCCCTGTCCTTTAGCATTTAAAAATATTAGTTGAATGACGGGTTGGCCTTGTCTTTCTTCCTCCTTAAACTTAAAATCTTTCTAACATTTCTTAACCATTAATCGCAAGAAATTTAAGGTGTTGTGAATGAATACATTGTACAAGAATTAAAGTGTATTTATAGGATACATTGTTTATTTTGGTAGCACATCAGCAAACATGAATATGTATAATTTAATTTTATACTACCCTTTTTTTAATTTGTCATGAGGAAAAACAAACACTGTACCTACAAGGCATTCCAGCTCTCTTCTTTTCATCTTTACTTCCTTTTTTGCTAGAAGGTTCCTTGCAAGTGTAAAGATCAAACCACTTCTGCAAGAATAATATGGTGAAATACATGAATGGCTTTTTATACAGTCAAAAAAAGCTGGAAACACTGAATATTTGAAAGCTTTTCTATGGAGAAAAAAGCAGAAACTTCACCTTATTTTAAGAAATACTGATTTAGATGCATTGCATAACGTATGTTCATTGGTATTTTGACTTCTTCAAAAGCCAGAATGCCTGTAATATAATATTTAAAAAAAAAAAAGTGAGAGATGTAGATTACTAGCTAGGAAATCTGAACAGAAGGATTTTTGTTTGAGACTTCATCTCCTAGCAGAATCGAAAAGAAAGAAATACAGAGCGAAAGAACATGAGGAGAACCATACGGAAGCCAGTAAGTCACCAAGCTACTGAACAAAGAACTCTAGCTCCCCTCCCTTTTTCATATTGTTCATGCATGAATTTGTCGCTCTTGTTTCGGTTTCAGAAATACCCATTTTATTTACTAGGGGTTTGGTCCCCTCATAAACAAATGTGCCATGCTGAAAGTCAGCTTTTCAGGTGATTTAGAATTTAACTCCTTGAAGTCTGAAAATCCCTTTGCTCTGTTATCTCTTCCAGTGCTTCTTGACCTCCTAAGCAGCAGATTTAGGAGCTGATTAGATTCCTATTACCCGTCAGCAGAATGTTGATGCTTAGATCAGATAAGAGCAGGACTAGGTCTTCAATCCTGTGGTAATCATGATTTTGAGGTCTTAAAAACCACCATTTCATTTAGTGTTATAGTCATCAGTATTTTGGAGTCACCGTTTCATAATTAGCCATGTAATTTCTTAAAAGCCAGCCTTTAAGGTATACTGTAGTATTCAGAAAAACACAATGAACTTCTGAGTAAAAAGCAGTTTCCATCAAGTCTCACTGAACTACAGATTGAAGCAACAACTGGATTCCAAAGCACTAAATGTAGAATAGATTGGGGATGCAAAATCCCACAGAGTTTTGTGTTTTGGTATTTGCATACTTATATACTACTTTCCAAAATCCTCTGCAAATAGGACACGCATTTTGTAATCATAAATGTCGTCTACTTGTATTTTGATAGACCTCTGTCACTGGTTTGGCCGAGGTTGAGCCAAGGTCCGGTAACGATAATACCTTCCCCTATTACAGCAGAAATAGGGGAAGGGAGAAAAGAATTCGTGAGACCTCTAATATGCTTTTTTGGAAAACTGAAACAAACTTTAATAACACAACAAACAGAAAAATATTAAATACAAAAAGAAAACCAGTAAGATATTGAGGGTTTTGTAGGTAAAGGAAAGGCGAGGATTAAAACTACGGAACGGAAAAGTAAAACCGCGGCAGTTCAAACATGGCGATTGGCCACGTGGCGGCAGTTACAAAGAAAACCCGCGGCAGTCAAAACACTGCGGTGCCACGTGGGGAAAACCGAAACCAGCATGATTTTACCAGTCTCTATCGTGGATTAGAGGAAGAAGCAGGCAAACCTGGCGGTGAAAAGTGTAGCAAGCAGGGAAACAGCTCCTCGGACGTGCAGGGGGTCCAGTCCCACACGGCGCGCGGCTCGGCAGGCAGAAGGCTCCGAAAGCAGTGGGTTCCGCAGCAGCGGCAGCG
>NW_010418007.1:20596-35892 GCF_000710305.1 Buceros rhinoceros silvestris | reverse complement strand
CCGAGGTGGGTTTTCCCGGCTGGTCCCAGCGGCAGCGGCTTACCAAAACTGCAGGAAAGCAAAATAGCCCTGGGGCAAGAAACAGCGAAAAGCAGCGTCGGCGGTGAGGCAGAAACAGGCAGCTGGAAGGCAGAGCCAAGCAGGCAGGTCTGAGGGGGGAGTTGCTGCTCAGAGGCGCGCGGCAGGATCGCTGTGGCCTGGTGGCGTGGCCAAGTCAGGCCGGTCTGTGAGAGAGATGTTGCCCTCGGCCCCGTCCAGCACGGAAGAGAGGGAGGGCTGGCTGCGTATCCAGTTCTTAAAGGGCCAGCACCTGGAAAACTGAAACGGAAAGAAACCCACCAGAACTTTTAACCAATTGATGTTGCATTTATACGTACGTGGCAGGGAATATCTGATTGGTCAGTTTACAACAAAGCTTCCAAAACAGGGGAAGTTTGGGCTAAACCAGGACAACATCTTAAATAGAAAATCCCTTGACTCAAGGGATTGGCGAATGGCATTGTCTTTTTCTACAAATGTCTTGAACACAATAGCAGTGTTGGAATTTGAGATTTTTAGGAGCACGAAATAGTGTGAAACATATTGCTAGTGTGTGACTTTATGGCAAAATTGCAAAGGATACACTCTACTGTCTTATCAAAGGACCTTTATAAACATGCACTAAAATAAGCTCTTGGTAGGGTTGGTTGCATTACAACCAGAGTACTGAGAAAACTAGACTTCTCCTGTCAGCAGATCTTTACTTGTAGTACCCAGGCTAACCTGAGACTTTGGGCAGCACCTTGAGCATAGTTCATCCATCTAAAGCCAAATTATTCTTCCCTTTTCTGACATTATTTTCTCTTGGTATTAAAACACATCTTCACAAGCCAAATGACTGTGTTTTTTTCGGGTATAGAAGTACAATTATAGTGAGAGCAAAGTAAACACTGTCTCAATTACAATCATTAGTGAAATATGTGAGGGGCTTTCCAATACTGTTATAATTAAAAATTTGTCAAAGTTAGCTTTGTTATTCCTTGTTTTCAGAGGATTATAACTCTACAGTGAACACTGGGAAATCTCTGAACAAGCTTTCTTTTGATTCATACATAATTTTCTTCTCAAGTAAAAAAATAAAACTATACCCACTCAGTTGTTTGATGTACAAATGTGTTGGAAAAAGAAATTTGAGATTTTTTTTACCCTGGAAACATACTTTCTTGAAGAGATGAAGGAAAGGAAATATCCTCTTCCTATTAAAACTTTGGAAAATAGCTGGAAAAATTATTATTGGAGTTAATTCTGCTCCTAAACCCATCATGTCCTGCCTAAAGTAGTGGGACATATAATTTAACGTCTCCAGCACTTTTTTGAAGATGAACACCATGTGTGAGATAGCACGCAACAGAAGTTTGTGCAGCTCATGCCATCTCTGGAGCACAGATGAGCAGACTCAGGGCTCTTGAAGTAAGCCAGTTTTCCAGGCTGGAAAGGGGGATTCTTGGAAAGGACCTCTGAGGGAGTGCCAGTGCTTTAGTGCTCCAACTACTGTACGTTAAGGTATTTCTTGCATTGCTGGGATATGAAAATGGAGGGTGTTAAAGTTGGTGGAAATACTGTGGCTTTATTCTGATATTGCTGGTCTTGAAAGCAGAGCATGGTCCTTTGCTCTTTACATTTTTTCCTTTAAGGAATAAACTCTAAATTACTCCTGAGGCTATAGGTGGCTTTGTTTGCTTACTTGACATATTTAGTCAGAAAATTTAGTTGGAAATATTTTGGTAACAAGTTAAGTGTTCTGTCATAATGAATTAATTTTATATGCATAGCAAAAGAACTGATCTGACTGAACTAATTTTGTATTAATGCTGCTCCCACATGTAACTCTTTAGATGTTCTGCTTTAATCAAAGACTAATTAGGAGTTAGTAGACAGGTTTTTTTTTTTTATGACATTGTTTTGGGATTTCAGACTGCAGTCATTCTTGGAGTCAATCTGAGCCGAATTTATGGCTTTGTGCTCAGAGCTCTACCAGAAATAAATGGAACTCATTCCGTTCTTAGCTACTGCGGTAATATCTATCAATAGGACGAAAGTCGACTAAACAAGAGATTTTACTTTTTAAATAGTTTAGACAGACAGAGGATGAAAGGGGGAAGTGAGGTGGAGGTGCCTATGGGGTACAGGCTGGGCTTCTAAGTCCAAAATTCAGACCTTTAAAATCATCACTCAGGTGTTCTCTGAACATGTGATGTAATATTCTCTTTTCCCTAGAAGGGAGAGTTTTTATGGCAGTTAACTCTATGCTCCTAAGCTTATGCCAAACTGAATAGCTAGATGCTGAATTTTGAGCACCACGGTGTTTACCTCTAACCTGTTCACAAAGCAGGCTTCCCACTGCTTAGCCTGCCTACGAAGCAGGAATTCATGCCTCTGTCTGCCAGCTGTCTGTTCTAAAGAAATGAGAAATAATTCACACTTCCTCTCTTTCTATGGCTGAAAGATTATTTAATTACTTCATGCAAAGTGGAGCATATACGGTGGGCAAAACTAAAAGTATATTGATGGTCTGGTCAAATATGTACCTAAACCTTGCGTATATATCTTGAATCTCACTTTTATTGGTCTGTATACCAGATACAGTTTTGTCTAGCAGCAAAGAACTCATCATGAGATAGAAACCAAAATACCAAAAAAGTAACACTAAAAGCCTGCCTCATTTAATTTAACTATGTTATACCCATACTAAATGACACCTGAATTAGCTGATTGAAAGTTAGCTCAGGCATGTCTGCAAGGGCTCCATCTTGTACCTTTTTTTCGTAGTGAATACTGAACCAGAATTATTTGTTTCATGGAAATCAGAACAAGTTGAGGTAAAACTTGGCAAGAAGCACTCTTTCTCACCCGTATTTTCTGCAGATTAACAACTCTATATTAAGTAAATTGATTTTTAAGGATCATAGTTTTAGATGCCTTCATACAGAGTGCTTAGTTGTAAGCTAATATCAACTCAGTTGTAAGCTTCTGAGTAACTTTGGCTATGTTTTGTGTATGTACTCATACTTCAAAATTACTCTGAAAGTCATGCTAGTGTACCAAAATATCATTGTAAATCTGTTAACGTTTGTTCATCACTTCTGGAAAAAGCAGAAACAGAGCATAGTGAAAAGATCCTGTCAATGCAACTGGACATTTTGCTTCTGCAGCACAATACCTGACACTATGCCATTTTACTATAAATTTTAAATATAAAATTCGAAAATTCACTAGCAGTGCAAACTTCTATTTGATTTTCCAGTATTGTCTCTTAGATATGATAATTAGCTGCCTCTCTAGAGGCAAAAGTGCTAAAATATATTTGACTTGGTTGATGAGACACAAACCTGCATCAAATATGAAAATAATATGCTATAATATACATCAGGGGAAAAAAACACTCTAATATGCTGCGTTATGTGTGTGTGGCTGCCTCTCCCAGCTCAAATTTATAGTCGTTCATTTATTCTTTCAGTCTTCTGTATACAGACTGCAGAAGCTTACCCACAGTTCACTGAAAAAAAAAAATCAGAAATTTATGAAAAGAAAAAAAAATGCATAAAACTATTTTTATAACATTGAAAGTAAATTTTGGTCTCCATGGCCTAGGCTAGACTGAGACACAGGTAAACCATACAATTAAATTTTAGAAGTGGTACTGTCATCTTTTAGTGCAGTTCTCATCCAACAATATATGGGGATTAACACTGCACTATTCAGCATGTGGTTAAGAGAAAGGCCTGAAGAGTTTGTCTAAACACAGATGTCTAGTGTCGCCTGAGATGCCAAAGGGTGCAGGCCCCCACAGGTCCTCTGTTGCATCTTGCAGCCCAGCAGCAACACATATATTCAAGTGTGCTTTTATTAAAGCACTTTTATTAAAGCATGAAATATCCATCTTTAGGTAACTGAATCTTATTCAAAGAGGAGAGATTCAGTCTGAGATAAAGTAATATATATATGCAGGTGCCTTTGTGATAGTGAGTAGTCATATAAGTTAACTCAGCATCCATATTAGACAGTAAGAGCTTAATTGGTAGAGTGTGGGGAGCAGCTTGGCTCACCTTAAAAGTGATCCTGAAGTACACACGGTATTACTGCTTAGTTTGTTCTCTTGAATCCATCATCTGCATTTACTAGATCTCCATTGTCTACAATGTAAACCTTGATACCCCATATGTCTGTAGATACTTTAACGCAGATGACTAAATATAAATGTTTTAATCTTGAACTCTATCCTGCCCTAGATATTTACTCTTAGATGTTAACAGCTGAGCTAGTCACCCCAGGTTCTTTTATATCAAATGGAAATTTTAGATCTGTTTTAAAGTTCTGCTTTTGATTAGATGAGGTGCATGCCAGCAGTACCTCTTTCTCTCCTTTTACTGTAAAGAAACCCAGTGGTGACTAGCTCAGCCATTAATATCTACTAGTTCCTGAAATCTACTGTGTTAGTGGTTCACCCAGTTTCTTTGTCATTAAGGATTGCTCACAACCAAAAATTTAACAACATTCTCAAATGGACTAGTATGCTAGAAAGCAGAATACGAAATGTTGGTATTTTTCCTTGCCACAGAATTTGCAAGACCAAAAAGAGCTACCGGTTGCATGCATTTTTCTGCCATCTAATGTTTTTCTTATTTGAAAAATGACCTTCTGAGGCTCTCACAAAATTCTTACATTTGGAGTTAACTAATTAAAAATGTACTGATCAAAAAAGAACCAGCATTCAACCTTCCCCACAAAAGAAACTAAACCAAAAATGCACTTTTGATAACATTTTCAACAGAAAATTAATCTTATTTTAAAAAAGCAAGCCCCAAAAGAAATGTTTGAAAAACTGTTAAAACATTTTAAAAATTCAATTTCCACTGCTATAGCAAAAATAGTAACAATTCGAGGCAAGAATATGCATTCTATTGAGCAAAAATCCCTAAGACCTTTCTATTGCTGTTAGTCTGAAGATATACGGTACAATTTAGTTTCTTTCCTGCCTTATATTAAACTGAAACACCAAGTCTCATTATACTTGACTGTGGTACTGTAAAAAGTTTAAAAATAATGCTAGTCAGGAAGCAACATTATTAGTGAGGAATTTTTACTGGTTCCATGTGAAGTACATATTCTGTACCTAAAGTAAATGTTATATTTGTAATTCATGGATGCTGTTAAAATAATATCACCTGAAATTATTAATAGACAGTCATTTTAGAGAAAGAGGATAAAATTAGGGATGCTACTGAAGGTGAAGTATTAATACTGGAGTGAGAGATATGCAGAGCTCAGCTGAAGTAGCTATGTGGCTTATCAAGATGCAAAACTGTAATTCACATCACTAGCTGTTCTTGCTTAGTGAGGATTTCTCTTCTGCCATTTCTACTTCTAACAATTTACTGTCAATATTAATAAAAACATCTGAGTGAAAAAATTTCAAATAGTACCTACATTGTTCTTAATATACAGAAGAAGGTTTTTCTCTCTGTATATTTCTAACCCTGAGAATCTGTCTTTGCATGCACATTTTATGTCACTTTTCAGAATCTTGCTGACTCAGGTGTCCCCGTGATTTCTCAACCTGCTTGTTTGAAAATGGAGGCCCCTAAAATCATTCATTCACTCAAAAATTTAGATTTTCATAAGTATATATTATTTGATATTCTTCTTACAGTGTTTGAGAATGATCACTGAAATTTTATATCAGTAAGGAGGTTTTCAGTGACTGTGATTTGACAAAAGAATTTCCATAAAACTTGCATAAAGTATAGCTTCAATTTTATTACATTTCCCTGCAAAGTTAGCAGTGAAAACATTTAAAAAATGTAGTATTATCTCAGAGGCAGGATTGGAAGGCTTTTAGAAATGAACCAGTCTGATTTACCTATTTAAGTAAGACGAAATGGAAAAAATAAACTGCATATAGTGACAAGTAATGTAGATTAGAAGAAATTATTTGGCATCTAAAGTGCCCTTTAAAACGTAGATGAGGAGAAATTTTTACAAACTACAGTAGGACAGAACTAGTGTGAATTGGCAGACCTCCATTGATTGCATTGGAACTTTGCCGATTACATTAGTAGAAGATCTGAGTTTATGAGTTTTAGCTTCACAGCATCCCTTAAATCACCAAGAATAAGATGCCTTAGTGACTCAATAAATCAAGGCAAGATCAAATAATTTTTTAAAAATAAATGAGAACTGTTCTTTAGTGCAATAAAATTTTATTTTGAATAGCATTTCACACAAATGCAGCCCAAGATACTTTACAAGGAAAGTTATAAATAATACAATTATGTGGTTTAATAATAAATAATAGATTAAAAGCTGTTAAGGATGTTGGATAAACAGTTTCATTTTAGGTCTAGGATGGAATGAAGATTTTGTGGGATGGAGAGTACTCCAACTACCAGATTACAGACTGCTCTGCAATAGGGAACCTTTTTAGACCTTCTGATCAGAGTTAGCTTGCCTTGCAGAAAAAAGAGAAGTTTTACCTTACTGAGCCTTGTGCAGAGCTTTATGTGAAGAGAGTTAATGTCCCAACATTCCAGTTCCCTTCCCAGGTGAGAAGCTATTCAAGATAATGACTATGACCCTGGAATTTGTTTCTTTGGTTCTCTGTTAAAAATGTAGAGGAAGAGAGAAAGATATGGCACTGCGGGGAGAGGGGAGTCTATCCTTGAAAGAATAATCCCCTATGGCAGAGAAAGGAAAGGGTGTTCCTGTACACTTTTCCTTACTGTTGACTTCTAGCTTAGTACAGTGCTTTTTTCTAGATGCTTTTCATGTTTCTGGTCTCTGCACCTGACTCAGAGCTGGTGATTGAGATGTTGAGGGAAGATCCTAGTGGTTAGGAATTACAACAGCATCACCGTGACTGAGTCCCTGATAAGTATAGCTTTAAGCTAAAAATTATCTTCTCTGATGCTTATATATTTATCCTTTCTAATGAGTATGTGTCTCTGTTTTAACAAATAATTTTATTACCTATATTCCAAGAAGGAAGTCTTCAGACATACTCCTCAACTCTGAAGATTGAAGGAGGTAAGAAATTAATTGTGCAAGCGTGACATGCTGCCAAGGAGCTCCTAGAAATCAACTGGGAGACGCAATGAATGGCCAGGACAGGATGAAGGAAAGGAAGGTGAAGGAGGCTTCGGAAGGGAGTAGGAATCAGACAGTCAAAGGAAAATTGGGAGAGAGTCATAGCAGTAGGAGACACACAACAGTGCCTTGATGAGGAGCCTCGGGCCATGTCTTTTAGTTGTATACTCTGGCATCACAATAACAGACAATATATCTAAAACCTCTGATAATTCATTTTGAGAAACTTTTTGGTAAAAGTTCTTCCCTTCATCTTTATTCCCAAACCCTCTTGTAAGATGGGAATTGTGGGTAGGAGTGCGGAATTGTTTGTTACCCATTCCTATAAAGTATTGCCAAATTTCATAATAAACTAAGAAGACCAATGACTGCAGGAAAAAATACAAAATCTTTGACTTCTGCAACAGCATCAATTGTATTAAGCTACAAAAAAAAAACCCAAAACAAACCTGCTGTGACAATACATGCAGTTTTTTTTTAAAAAAAATATGGGTTTTTTAGTACTTGGACAGTCACCAGGAACAGTAAGAAGAAGGTCTTGTTTTAACCTACCATTTGAAGAAATAGACTCTGTACCTGGAAATATCCTACCGGCCAAGCCCTGCACCAAGAAGGTGCAGGGTCACCTTCCTTCCTCCAAAGCAGGCAAACTGGGTAAAATAAAATAATTCTAAAGATATTTACATAAGAGACTCTAGATAGCTTTTTGAAGTCTTCTTAAATAGTGGAAGTAATCAGATAACAGTACCAAAGAAAATCAGCTCTCTATGACTAAAATGGGACAATCATTAGCCTATTGCACTGAGATTTTGGCAATGTACTCACACATTCACTATGCAAATAATATATACTTTTCATATAGCCATATGTATGGATAGGTAGGCTTCAGCTCTCGTGTTGAATCTTTTCATTACAAGCATATGATGACTTGTGACTAGTAGTGTCAACTATGTTGATACAATATTGTAAGATATTAAATGTTTTCACTAAAAAGGGATCTGCAGTCATAGTGTTATCTAAAAACAAATTCCTGGTTTAGGTAAGACGATAAAAGAAAAAGAGAACTTTAGAGAAGTATGCATATAAAAATATACTAATAAATTAGGGAGTCTCTAGATCCACTTTTGGTTTTAGAATTATTTTGCTTCCTACAAGTGCCAAAGGCAGCAAAAAAAAGTATGCTTTTAATGCTAAAATACAGTACAAGAGAATTTTATATGTGACTACAGTAACAAAAGCTCTTTTCCCTGTGGAAAAGACCTATTTCCCTTACCTGACAAACATCACTTCCATATACTTATTATTCCTGCACGTTCTAGTAATTTTCTGGGCAGCTCTGAGAGTTATTTGCATCTTTGTTCCCTGCTACAGCATTGTTGCTTGCAGAGAGTTGGAAACCTTGGTTCGTATTAATGAAATAATTTGGGACACGGAGCAGCACACTACCTTCTGCTGCCTGGGCAGTAATATTACTCCTCATTAAAGCTTGTGGAAGATCATCTCACATTCAATTACAGATGCCTAAAAACTGCTTTCCAGGCAATCTATTCTCCTTAGACAAGAGAAATGGAGGAGGAAGCGATCTGTCTCCCCCTTGGGATTTGCTGCTCTCTTTGCATATAATACTGCCAACCATCTGGGACATTTTGCTAAGTAACTCGTTGGTCAGAGAGGTGTCATATTGAGAGATGATGAATGACTCTGGGCTTCTGCTCTAAGATCCAGCAGAAATAATGCAGTATTCTCAAAGGAATATTGGAAGTTGCATCTGTAACAGCTTCAGAAAAGTAACCACATTTATACTGTTCTAAATTCTAGACAAGTAAAAGCCCTGCTGTTTTTCTAAGAGTGTAACATTTTGTACACTATTAACCTTTTTGAATATGGATCTAATGGGGTTGTCTTTGTTCAGTGATAGGCTACAAGCGCTGGAAGTTCAGGAGGAAGACAGAAAGCAGACAACTCATACTCCATTTACACCAGTTACAATTTTATACCTCACCTTGTGTTCTATTGGGAGCTTTTTTCTGTAATAGAGTAATACATGATACCTTTGTAAATGAAACAGTTCAGAACATCATAAGACCGGTTCGTATAGATCATAGAAAGAGAAGTCAGCTAACAGAAAATATGAACTATTTCAAAATTGAATTTGAATTATGTTTTAGTTGAGGTGATTTGTTTTCCAAAAGCTGTAAAATTCGAAATCAGATTTTTTTTTCTCCTTAAATTCTTTATTTCGGTTCCATTTAAGACAACACTTTCTATCTTTACTGTCAGACTTTGTGAAAAAACATTAGTTCACATTATAAAACATCATTTTATAGTCTCTTTTGGTACTGGATATATTTGTCAGTTAGAAACCAGAATCAGCTGCAGCTGAAAAATTCAACAAATTCACAGCAGAAAAAAATTACCACGTATTTTCTGGTGTGAATGTTCTTTCTTTTCCTTTTTATTAAGAGAGGGAAAAGAATTTAAACTCAGTTGCCATGAAAGGATCCTGTAATAACATATACCAAAACTTGGAAATATTAATTTAAATTCTGGACTGTAATTGATTTTTCTGTTGTAATAGGAAATTTACTATACTGTGATATAACTTGAATCTCAGAAAAGTTCCCTGAGATAGGTGTTTTAGAAGAATTTGAAATTGGAGATTATAATTACATGCAATACACTTTATATATATTTTTTCCCTAGTTTAGGCTGAATTTTCTTTGAAGGACAGTCTTCAGTACTTGCAAGTAGGGGTATTATTCCTACTTGAAATATTGGTAGAATTAAATAATTTCTTATGAAGTCTTTTGCATTGCAGGTGTATCATTAGTGTGAAGTATTGACCTGTGCTCTAATTTTTGCTGTTTGGAAAGGTGATGAATATTTTTGCCTTCCATAGACTTCATTGTCTTCTTAATGCTATTTCATATTATTTAATACTTTGTTATAGCATATAAATATGTAGCGTATATGTATTGGTGAAAGAGCACCTTTGGATAAAAAAGGAAGCTAAGGAACTGTATTTTCAGAGGGTGTAAACAGCTATAGCTCCATTGGTCTGCTTGACACCAGAAAAGCACCTGGCTTTCAGCATTAATGATTGGTTTTGCCCATTGTTTTTCACCTTGAAGACTGATAATGTGTCTACTACACCTAAAAGACAAAAATGGAATTGCTTTGCATGGTTCAGTTCCTTTTTTAAGATTTCCAAATACTCATCAACTCCGAGGCCTCTCTCATGTACTTTAAGCTTCCTCCGTTGAACTAGAACTCTGTTGACTTTATTTGCAGGTTTAGCAAACAGGTCAGAGCTATGGCATGCTCAGCATACTAATGACGATGGGCTACATAGCCACCTAGTCAGACAGAGTGCTCTAGTCTAAGAAGATGTTTCAATGTTTCTACTTTCGTAATAATGTTTTTTAATTTAAATAACAATTTTAAAAGGTTTCTGGATAATTTTTGTTTGTCTTCTAGAGGGTTTTTTGCACTTACGCCATTACTTTTACTTTTAAAGCATAGATTTTTAAGGGTTCATTTACAGTATGCCCAATTGCTTATGATATTTAAGAAAATAAATACCTATAAGGTGAATCCTTAAAAACAAAATGCTGAGCAGACAGTGCAATGATTTCAGTGACATTTTGTGTGGAGTTGGAACACAAAGGCTGAATACACACTTTTAATGGCTGAATGAAATGACATACCATAATGGCTCCAAAGCAGCTGTTAAGATCTACCCAGTCAATGATCCATGAACTAAGAAGGATTTACTCAATTTAAAACCAATACCTTCTAACATGTTAAAAAATAAACAACCAAATTCTCTTATGCTTTACTGATCCACACAGAAATTTCCTCCTTTACTCACAGGTAGTGCTCCTGTCTTCTGTCCCATCCTTGTAATTCTCTACTCTAGCTTCTGATGAGCTTGAATGACTTAAAATGAGAAAATGGTTTAGTCTGCTTTGACATTAGTGTCAATGGTATGAGCATGTTTAAGATTTCCTTTTTATATACCAATTAGTCTTTAACTGTCTGATAGTCCAAATCACTAGTGCAGTTATAATAAAATGACACAATGCATTTTAGGTCTGAGTTCTGCTGCTTGTCATGTGGACCTGGAACACACATTTAACCATTACAATGTAAAGAACTGTATATTTATATTAAGAAGGAAATCTAAAATACTTAACTTTAACCAAAATCACTTTGTCGCGAAAGTCGGGGCAGCTGTGTAGCAACATACACTTTAGTTGTTCAAAACAAGAGGCTGCTCAGATCTTTATTCTTTGTAAATAACCTGTTTATATACACACTTTAGTCCATGTGTCCTTCTCTGATTGGTCACAAGTTTCTTCCCCTGCCTAGAGACCCCAGACCCACCAATTAATCACTGACCCCACCTTTCTGCTCCCCCAGGTAACACACCTTCTGTCCATGCGCCTAGCTCATGCTTTGCTCGTGGCTCCCTCATGGTCAGCCGTGCCCCTATGCTTTGTGGCTGTACTTTTCCACACCTTTTAAGGGCAAGGCCTCCAGGGCCTGCCATCCCAGCTACATCACTTAACTGATATTTGCACAATAACCACAAGCAAAAATAATTGTAAAGAGGACAAAGGCCAACTGGAGATCCTTCCATATTTATTCATATGAATGTTGATAAAACATAACATAATCATCAGGAGAAAGCATATCTTTCCACTGTAGGTACTTTATATTAAATATTATTACACAACAAACCATCCCAATACACAATATGAACATGCATATAGAAATACTAAGTAATACTGAGAATTAGATATAATTTCAAAATGACACGTTTATGCTCAGGATGTGCTTTTAGTCTTAGTGTTGAACTAGACAACCTCTGGGGGTCCCTTCAACACCAGATTTTTCACCAGCCTATGATTTTACAATTCATAGGTGCTTGGAGGACAATGAACATAGAGGAAGTCACAGTACACTGATTACAGAATCACAGGATCATTTTGGTTGGAAGAGACCTTTAAGATCATCAAGTCCAACCATTCAACCTGCACTGCCAGGGTCTGTAAACCATGTCCCGCAGCACCGCATCCACACGTCTTTTAAACATTTCCAGGGGTGGGGACTCCTTACCTCCCTGAACAGCCTGTTCCGATGCTTTAGCACCATCTCTGTAAAGCAAATTTTCCTAATATCCAACCTAACTCTCCCCTGGCACAACCTGAGGCCATTTCCTCATGTCCAATCATTTGTTACTTGGGAGAAGAGACTGACTCTCACCTCGCTACAACCTCCTTTCCGGTAGCTGTAGAGAGTAATGAGATCTCCCCTGAGCCTCCTTTTCTGCAAGCTGAACAACCCTGATTCCCTCAGCTGTTCCTCATAAGACTTGCTCTCTAAACCCTTCAGCAGTTCTGTTTCATTTAAAAAAAAAAAAAAGGAATATATGCATAGTTGTTAACATTAAAAACCCAACATGTGGAGCTGCAGTACTCATAGTGATAGTAACAGTCCATAATTCTTCATAAATGTACTTATTTTCCTTTACTACATCTTAAAGCTCTAGCAATTGTAGATGGAGGTGTTACACAGGAAGAACTGACAGAAGCATAAAAATTATTCCAACTCATAAGTTGCCTAATGTCTATTTACTAAAATCTGAAGTCAAAATAAACTATTACTCATTCTTAAACAGGTTGACAGTTTCAGTGAAATACTTGACTTAAAAAGAAGTTCCATCAGCTATGATGCTGGATTTTATATCCATAATACATAAAAAGGGGAAAGGTAAGATCAATGCACTGTAGCTTCTTCAGACCTAAGTCTTTTTTGAATTCAGATGTAAGAGTTGGTAAAAAAAATTGAGAGCATTTTTTAAAAGTGCATAATACCAAATACTAGCATTCTCCCTAATTAAAGTATCTCTGTTCATTTAGAATGAAGAGCTGTTCATTATTATTAATGATTTATTCTTAAAAGTTTTTACTATTTTTCCTAAGTACATAAAAAATTTACACAAATCCTATATGCTACTTAAAATCTCAGCAAAAAGGGTGTTTTCAAATATAATCACACTTTTTCAAAGCTTAACAAAAAATAAAAACACTAGTAGTAAATTTTAAAAGGGCTTACATTTTTGTCAATACCCTGTTTAGTGAGTTGAATACCATTCTTAGATATCTATTATCTACTTTCATATATAACTTTTATATGTAAATTATGTTAAGTACATCCACCTGTTGCAAATCCTGTATTAGGATTATTTTCAAAAACAAACATGCATATGCACACACAAACCTTCATCCACCCACTGTTACAAAAATACCCCGCAGACAATTATAAAAATAATATGGGTTTTATTAGGTTCCCTTAAACAAGTTCGAATGATGTCTGGTTAGGAAATTTTTACAAAGAACAATACCTTACACGTAACTGACAACTTACAACAAGGGAAAAACCGGTTTCGCAAGTAAATCAGCTCCCGATTTAAATCCGAATACCTTCTCTTTGCCAATGCAAATTGAGAACTATTTACCAACAATCTAGAGAGACCATTCACAATAGCTTTATCTCCACTAGCTAATAGAGGAATCTCTCGGTTACAGAAACGCAATTTCTCACCAAAACATTGTCGTTGGCGTCCCAACTCCAATATTTCGTAGCCCCTGTTCTAACGTCTTAGAACAGAGCGAGATCCCTTTCTCTGCCTTAGCTTGTCTCCGAGAAGAGACAGCGTTCTGCTGCTTCTGCAGCTTGCGGCCTTCACGCCTTGTGCTTGTTGTTCGTGCTTGTGCTGCTGGTGCTGGTGCTTCGCGCTGTCTCTTCGACAAGACTCCCGTTTACATAGTAGATAGACGTGCACTGTGGTCAATTATCAGAGATGGGATCTAAATGGGTTTTCGACAAAACTCAGACTTGCAGGCACCCTCTCCACAGGGGTCCAGAGCCCTGCCTTTGTGTGCAAGCACCTGAACGGAGGTAGCAGGAGAGCTCCTGGAGTCTGCCTGTCTGCTCCAACACAGGAAGGATAATTAAAACCCATCACACCCACCCACCCATCTGCCTATCTATGAAAGACATTTATTTATCAAGTACGAATCCATCAAAAATGATGACGGCAATTGGTGCCGTTTGAAAGAACCAAAACGCAGCAAAAAGCAACAATTTGGTCTCGGGGAGGTTTATCTCCTCCAAGAGGCAAACAAAAGGACCTAAAGTGTTCCAGCTGGGAAATGAATGGAGGGCTTAACTCACCGCTTAAGGCCACGGGCAAAGAAGCAGCAGGACTGAATAGGGTGGAACGAAAATGAATTTAATTCAAAGCCAATGAGAACCACAAATCATCATTTGAATTAGGGTAGGACAGAAAGAAAAAAGAGAACAGTGTTCTTAAATACATAAATGCATATATCTTCCCTCCATCCCACCCCTCCACTTAGTAGAAGCCCTCACACGTGGCTGGAGGAGGGGGTGGTGAGAACAGGAATAGGAAAGCACAGTCCTTTTAATCCCTTGCATTGAAGTCCAAGATGATTTTTTGGGACCAACTTCTTCTGCAATGTGTGGTCTCTCACTCCTCCACAGACATCTCAGCACACTCTTCCACTCCATGTGTGGAGGGCTGTGCATCCCTCAGGCCAATATCTCCAGGGCTGCATTCATAATGGTTGCAAAACTTGAGAGTCACTGGGTTTCCAGGGGATGTTCCAGATCTCTCTCCACATTCCAGCAGGGACTTCATTCTCAGCTCTTGGACTCTTTCTGTCCTCCCTCACTGGCAGTTACTCTCAATATGGGAGGTGAAGGGGCTCCAGGTTCCTGCCCTGCCTGTGCCTCCTGCCAGTAATCAACAACTGCTGCAAGGAAGATCTTTACTGTCCCAGTGTAGTGAAGAAAAGTTCTTATTGCTGAGGTGACTGCTTTACAAGTTCTCTTTTCATCCTGCTCCTTCTGAACAGAAAACTGCTTGCCAAAATAAACATGGTTGTGGCTCTTTTTATAGTGTTATTCAAAGAGGAGTTGATTGACATGGCTTGGCTCCAGGGGGCAGGCATGAAATTGGAGCTGGGGCTGCATTTCTAACACCAATTACAAGGTCCAGGACCCCTTCCCCTATGCTACCTCCTTTTGTGCCTAAACAAGGAGGGCAGTCCCCCTTCTTCCCCTGGAGCCGAAATCCTAAACCA
>NW_010418007.1:1944-20488 GCF_000710305.1 Buceros rhinoceros silvestris | reverse complement strand
ATGGTGCATTAAACTAAGCAAAGAGAGTATGTATGTATTCTCTGTAATAAATTTATCATTAATGTGTATTGGAAAAAAAATCCATTCTCAATCCAAACAAAACCAACCAAATACAGCAAAGATAACATTTGATGTAAGTTATCATATACCCTGTGAGTTCAAGTGAATGCCTCTGCTTTGCGCAAGTTCAGCTGCTAGACATGTGAATCTTACTATTCACTCACTTTATGGACTTCGTATCCAATTGCTTTATTTCAGTTTTGCAGTACTTCAAATTGCGAGTGAAGGGCATGGAGAATTTTCTTTGTTTTCAAATTGGGTCTTGGGACTTGAGGACTCATTATTTTGGTATCAACTTCACAGTCTTGTGAGATGTAGTCTGCCTGCTCTAAATACAAAACTACCCTTTTCTAGACTTCTCAAAGAACATCTTGTCATTTCTCTAGAAGAAGCAGAGTTTAAGGTCCACCTCTTTCCTGGTATCTGATACTACACTTCTGTGAAATCTTACTCAGTTTTTACTGTTTTGAATGAGATTCTTTTAGATCCAGCATTCTGGTACCAGTCCTACATACTTATCTTAGTTTTATGTGCTTTAGGGCCAGGTAAACACAAGTCAGTGAATTTATGGATATTTATGGAATTAATGGATATGGAATTAAGTGTGAATAACTCTTGATCTGGAGGGAATACAACCAAGACTTTCTGTTTCTCTTAAATTTAATAACCCTAAAAATCATGAGGACTTTTAGTACTACAACTTGTCCAACTACTATGAGCAAAAGTAAAACTATCTTTGTGGTTTCCATATGTAAAGGCAGCCTTAAAAAAGAGACTTGTTGAGGATCAGCACAATTACTTTACTGTAGATGTACATGATAAAGTAGTGATATACCTCTGTATGTAATAATTCAGTAATAGAAACAAGTAAGTGTGATAGCAGCAGTATCAAAATAAGTTTTCACAGGAAGTTCTACACCCTTAGACTTTTCTGGGCCTTTTGAAGAAACTTTGAAATCTCATTAGATCTCTGTATTCTTAAACTAAGTAGAGCAGTAGTTGTAGGAATCCTGAAGACTTCACAGAGAATTTCTCTCTCCTGCATTGCATTTCCAGTAGATCTATGTTGAAGTCCCCCATGAGAACAAGAGCTAACAATTGTGAGTCTTCTCTCAGATGTTTATAGAATATTTCATCTGTCTCATTGTCCTGGTGGGGCAGTCTGTAACAGACTCCTACCATGGTATCTGCCCTGTTAACCTTACCCCTGATTCTTACTCATAAACAGTCAGCCCTATCATCACCATCACCAAGCTCTAGACAGTCAAAACACTCCCTGACATACAGGGCTGCCCCACTGCTTCTGCTTCCTTACCTGTCTCTTCTGAAGAATTTATAGCCATCCACTGCAGCACTCCAGTTGTGTGAATCCTCCTACCATGTTTCCATGATGGCAACTACATTATAGTTTCCCCGCTGTACAATGGCTTCCAGCTCCACTTGGTTGTTGCCCATGTTATGTGCACTTGTGTAGATGCACCTCAGTTGGGCAATTGATCCCATCATCTTTTTGGTGGGAAAAAGCCCTAATTCCTACCTGATCATTCCCTGGTGTTTCTGTGGTTTCTAACATACCAATGACCCTTGCATATTCACTGCTGCATGAATCTCCATCCTCTACCTCCACTGAGATGGAAGACCAAAGGACCTCTCCAGCACACTGTCCCTTGTACATGGATGTGCTACCCTGAGACTTACCTCTAGTAAGCCTGGTTCTATCCCTTTTCCCCTTCAAATCTAGTTTAAAGCTCTTTTGATGAACCCTACCAACTCCTGAACAAAGATCCTTTTCCTCTCTTTGAGACAGGTGTATCTTGTCTGTTGCCAGCAGGCCTGGTGTTGCGTAAACTGATCCATGATCAAAAGCCCCAAAATTCTTCCAGTGATGCCAGCTCAGAGCCGGGTATTTATCTGCTGTGTCTTCACATTTCTTCCCTCATCATTCCCTGCAACTGGAAGGACAGAAGAAAACTAGAGAACCAGCTGTCCCAATGAAGCCTCTCTTGATTGCCCTTGGACTTCTTGTGCAACTTTATCACTGCCTACCTGAAAAACAAATAATGGTTAATAATCTGAGAGCCATAACATGGCAGGAAGCTTTGTCTTCGCATCTTTAACCTGGGCAGCTGACTTCCTTAAGAAATTTGTCCAGGCTACATACAGGCCTTCTTTTCCCTTCAGAAGGGAGTCTCCCTTGACAATGTCCCATTTTTTTATTCTTTCTGGAAGCAGTTTTGATGCAAGGTGCAGGCCAACTTAACCTCTGTGACACCTTCATGCTAGATGAACCATCACCCTTGTCATTATTTGGTTCCATTTGCAGAGCCTCATACTTATTATGCAAGGGCACCTAGAAAGATGAGGTAGTCATAGAAGAGATTCGCCTGCTGAGGACTGGTTGCCATTACTCTGTGTTTCTTGAGCCACTGTGTTCAGCCAGGTGGAGAGAGGATGGGGAATTCTCTGTATCATGCATCCTGTCTGTCTGTCGGGCATGTATCAGTGAAGGTAGGTTGTGATTACAGTAGTTTGTCTCTCTTACACTCTGTGATTCTCCTCAACGTAGTCACCTCCTCCCAGAGCTCTGACTAAATGGAGGAGTTCCTCTACCTGCCACAGGTTTGCTCACTACCGAATCATTAAGATGGACATGAAAATAAGAAAATAATGCCTCTGGTTATATCTGCAGTAGTTAAACTAGTCTGTGCAGTAGAAGTTGATTTGCTGAGTCAAATATTTGGGACTGGGTACCTGACACCCACAGCATATTTATGTTCCAACAGTCCTACTTATCCTAGCTCTAGTCTGGCCACGTGGGCTGAGCTCCCCTCAGTGGCTGGAGGTGCATTGCTAGAGTATGTAGTTTAACTTACTTTGAAAAGAATCCAGTCCATGTGTTTTAGGACTACAGGGGATATGGTTGTCTACCCCGGTAAGTGGGGAATATTTGAGATTCACTTCAAAAGGACTTTCTTCGTTTAAAGCACTAGGGTAGACACCAACTCAGTGTGCTACGGATACCATTCAGATTTCTGTCTTAAGCAGTGCATTGTTTTACCAGTTAGAAAAGAATTACTGTGATTTTCTTTGGCTACCTTTAAGTGGCTCTTCACCAGAACCCATTCAACTTATATTGCTTGTTTGATCTCATACTAAAGAAGGTCAGAGCTGTATATTTCAAGAAAGAATAATCGGTAACTTAAAGGCCAGTCTGATGATAAACAGTAATGAAAACATGAAAATTTATTTACAGACATAGAAATTCTATATCCTACTTGTATTACAGTCACTTCCATTTTTTGTGTGAGATCATGGTAAGTAAAGGCTATCTAAATTGTCCTGGTTTTCTATTTTCTTTTGTCTGATCTTACTTTTCCTAAAAATTAGCTGTGGTGATTGTCCATGATGTTATTCTATTGCTACAGCAATGACTCCTCATGTCACAAGTCTAAGTTTTCACCAGCTTATGTTCAACAATTTTCATGTCTGGCAGGTACCGCTAGCATTTGACTACGGTGATGCAGCTCAGACTGATCATTTCAGAATTTGTGATTTGGCTATTCATCAAGGAAATGGAAGAACTAGATCTCCATGCCCTCTATTTTCTTCTTCCCTGTGACTGAGAAGCCCATGCATAACAGGGACATAGGAAAAAAGGTTGGAAAAATGGTAGAGCTAAGACTTTCTTTGCTGCCTCTGCTGCTCTTAAGGACGTTTCCTTAACCAACTCAAATAAAGGACTCAAAAAGCCAACCATGTAATTATTTCATTGCTATAAAAGGAGATGACATAAGGCATCCCACTTTTTGGCTTAGAAAATCTGTTCCCTGTGCAGCTAATGGCAGAGTGACTATTCTGTTGCATAATGACTTCTGAGATTCTGAAATTTGCTTTCGTTCTCCACTTGAAGGAAAACAGAAGCCTTTGTGGAGCATAATATTAGATTGATGTTCAGGAAAAATCCAAGGCTTTGAGTATGGTGTGACTGCACTTGTCCCCTTGTGTGTGAGTGGTTTTGAGTGGTTTTTAAGTGAGCAGGATAAGAACTTGATCCTCAGCTTTCCATGTGTTTGTACCCTAGCTGTCAGATGTGAGACTTGTTATTTCTCTCTTTCCACTGACATTCTACTTTACCTGTGAAAACTTTACCAGGAGAAAGTACATCTCTAGGAAACACACTAGAGATGTTAAAGTTGTAATTCAACACAGACGTTCTGGTGAATTCTGATGTTTGCTTCATTAAAGGAAAACAAACTCTTCTGATCACTTTGAGAGTGTCTTCTTGGTTATCAACTGAAACACAAGCAGAGAAAGCATGTGCAGCACGGAGGAATAGATTAATATTTTTACACATGTGAGAAAGCTGTATTTGTTTGTATTAAGTGTATTTTTTGAAGTACATAATGGATTTTTTCCCATTACAGGAAGTAGGATGGCATGTGAAATGGTGTAATTCTGAAATAATTCTCTTTTTTTCTGTGATAAAATGTTTTCTTATGTCATTTCCTTTTACACTGGATTTCCTTTGTGGTATTCAGTGGAAAAGCAAATCTTTTAAATGAAGAAATATAAGTCTTTCCCTTTCATAAAAAAATTTATGTGCTTTGTGGTTTCTTCTTCTGCTTATTTAGACTTTGTTAAACGTGTAATATGCTCCAAAAACCCTTCTGGTGTTCATCAATTATTGTTTTATTACAAGCACAATAAAAAATTAAAATTTGACAAATGAAAAACAATAACTTGGATTTTTTATCATAGTGCACATAAAATGTGAATGCTTGAGGAGCTTTATCAGTGTTTCTGGAATTTTTTTTTTTTCAGAGAAACATACAATAGCACAAATAGGTCTATTTAAAGGCAAAGAAGTGGGGCTGGTTTCCCCACTAGGTAAAATCACATCTAGTGCAAATATTTGCTCACCTAGAATTTGAAATACTAGCAAATTAGGTACTAGCAACATTCTAAAAAAGAATATCCTGTTAACAACCTACAATAGGAATATTGCTTCAGGTGACTTCCACCAATTATGTTCATAGTGTTAAATACTCAGTTTCAGAGCTGAGTTTTGTCCTCTGGCTCTTTACCCAATTTACTGCATTCTGAGTTGTAACACCATATGGTAATAGAAAGCTACTTTAAGATAAGAAAATGAAAAAATTGTGACTTTGTATTAAAGCATATCTAAGTTGTCATCAGCCAGTATATAGAAGTATTTCATGGCAAATAGTATTTTAATGTTATTGCTCTCTGACTCATAAAAATCTCAGATTGTTTATTTTATGTATAAACTGGGACATGACATTGCTGATACACAAAATAATAAAAATACAGAGAGGAAAGTTGGATATTTGTTCTTGTAAAATATGATCAAAGGAGTACACTCGAAACAAAAGTCAATAAACAGAAAATTTATAAAATAATACAGGATTTTTGCATGTTTCTTGTCTTTCACAAAATATCTAATCAGACTTTGGAATTCATTAGACCCATTAAAATACTATCGATATCAGCTTTTATTTTTTTTAAAATGGTTATTTATAACACTATTCAAAACTATCATATGAAATAAGATAAACTTCTGACTGAACTCTTCTTCCATTGAAACATTGTAAAAATAATAATTTTGCACCATATTGAGAAATCCCTAATATGTTTAATTTGGCTTTTTAAGATTTAAAGTACTGGGGTTTTTCATGAATAAACAAACAACTCAATTAGTTGACAATGGTTCTTCTCTAGTATATTATTTCTTATGGTCTTATAAAAAGATGTTGGTTTGGTTTTTTCTTTGACATTTGATTTCCAGAAAACAATAGAAAAGCTTATTTAAATCATTTGAGTGTAGTTTAGGATTAATAGGAATGCAATTAAACTAAATAAAATTTGTTTATTTCCTTTCTTACCAGTGATAAAACAAGAATTCATTAAATAAAACCGACCTCTACAAATCCCTGTGATTTTACGAGGGAAATACACTTTGAGAAAATAAAAATCACTGTATTCATTAGAGTATCAAAACAAAGAAAAAAGATGTCTATTTCTGAGTTTTGCTGTAAAAACTTAAATCCAGAGTAGATCATGCAGGTCTATAACAGCATAGTTTTTTTCACTTTGTAGATTTTGTTCTTATTCTGAAAGAAAAACACTGTAATTAGTGAGAGACAATCCAAAGAAGAATGTTCAACAATGTGATTCATACACTAAGCTTATCAGACATAATTAGGGTGATTTGGCTGACATTTTCACTGTGGGCAAGTCACCCAACATTATTGTATTACTATCAATAATGCATGATTGTATTACAATCATGGCATGAATTTCTCAAATTTCAACCAAGAAATTATTTCCCACTCTACTTTTTATGTCACAGCAATTTATTAGATATTCCAGAGGAAGCAGCAATCTGTTATGTGTTTCTGTTCATAAAAGCTATAAACTGAGGGAACGATTTCCCTTTTCTTTGTCTGGGTCTCACAAAAGGCTGCTCATGGACGTCAGCAAAGCATTAAAGAATAAGAGAATAAGAGATAAAAGAATAGTTCATAGAAAAACTATGAATGTGAGATTATAGATAAACATTTCTTATCATATATTCTTAAAAAGCTTCTTTCATGGAGACTGAAGGCCTCTCAGGTAATCTATTCTGGTAGTTTTGGGGCTTGTGAGCTTACCTAGGCTTACAGTTAGTTTCATATGCTAAGTCTGAAGTACTACTCAATAGTCTTTTACCTGTTAAATCCCAAACATATCCCACTCTGAAAAGCAATACTTCGGCAGTGCAATACTATTCAGCTGTTCTTTGGCTTCCATAGCCGAGAAAAGTCTCGGAGATTTATGCATTTGCAGCTATAAAAACCCCTTGATCTCAGATATATTTTCAGTTTGTACTTTCTTAACTGATACTTTTTAAGTGTGACTTGTGCTTCCAATTATATAATAAAACCCCACATTCTGTACTTTGATAAAGTAAAATGCATTGGTTGCATTTTAAACTTTTTCTAGCATTACAAATATAATAACCCATGCCTGAGAAATCATTATCTAGTTCACCATAATAACGAAACCAAATAAAGTAGGCTTGAAATCAAATCCTTTGGTAACAACAGATTTAAGAATCAAGTATTATACATATGAATATCACATTCCACAAAGCTGCAATTTAAGTCAGATGTTGGTGGTAACATATGCCAGAAAAGGGACGGAAGCTTTTCTTAGCCATTCTCCAGTGCCTGTTTGGCAATGGGCAAGCAATGGTGACACAACCCATACACTTCCACCTCATTACTTTTATTCTGGCCTCAAAATGTATCCCTTCATTTTCGTAGATGACATTTCTAAAAACTACCAAACACGTTCTATCACGTGTAGTTCATAAGCTAGTATTTGAAATGTTCGTATTTCTTAAGAAACCTTTCTCTATTAAGGAATAAAAAAGAAAAAAAGTGTTCAATAAAGTCTGTCAACCATTTATTATAGTTAAACATTGTTTATTATGTATGCTTCCCACTACCCCACCCCACCCCCATTCTAAGGAAAGGGGAAAAACACCCCTAGGACATGTTTGAAATCTGAAATCTGAGCAGAAGCATGATGAGCTATTTTAAGGTAATTTTTTCATTATTTTGCACAAATTATACCAATCTATTAAAAAATTAAAAAAAATCATACCCAATCTATATCGTATAAAATATTCGCTTGACATTTCCATTGGTGGGTTCATCTGGAGAAAGAGTTATAATCACAGGAACATGAGAATAGTCACATTGTTTTCACATATCCTGTGGTTGACAGTGTCTTGTTGTGCTGTCGAAGATTGTGAAATGAATATAGGAACAATGGTAATTCTCACATTACCCATCAACCTATAGATCAGGCGTTTTCTGAGATGGTGTTTGGACGTAACATTAAATTATAACACTCCAACTTATGTTTTGTTGGTACATACAGTTGCCTTAAAATGTTTTTTATATATGTATTTCTTCCTTTATGTTCTGTGGTAATGCGTTTTGTTGTTCAGGAATGTTCTGTGTATAAAAGCACTCCCTTTGCTCCTTTATAGTAATTTTGGGGGGATTTTTTCTCATTCCTAGGCTATCATTAGAGAATAGTTACTCCCTATTCTGTATTTTCATTCATGTCCATGTTGTTATACGTAACTTTCATAAAATACCTTCCAATAACTATTTATTTCATCTCTGCACCTCCTTGAGTTTACTTTTGCGACAGAAAGAAGTGAACTACATACAAGACATTGCTATAGAAAGAGTTAAAACACTGTAGTGGTGCTTAATATTTTCCCTTTTTTTTTTTCTCCTGAAAATCTTAGTGTTTAGTGTTTGCTGCTTTGACTGTTACTGAACACAAGGCTCATGATTTTGTAGAACTATCCAGGTGTTGTTCTTTAGTTGCGAAATTATGTATCTTGAAGTCTGTGCATCTGTGTGTCTTTATAGATGCTATTATTGACGATGACCATTGTATCTAATAATTTGTAGTGAAAATTTGAAAACTAAACAAGTCCAAACCCCAGATTTGCTATTTCACTCTACAGGAAAAAGTCATCTCTCAAACTATTCTGAAACCAGGTCTTCCCTAGGAAAGTCTATGTATGATTTTCCTACTCCCTGAGAGCTTATAGATAGAAGAAAAAACATCTAATATTCTGAAGGCAGATGAAGAAAAACCTTCACCAGCTTAAGCAAACCTGCTTGATTTTGCAACAGGCTAAAATGATGTCCACATTCAGTACAACTGAGTCAGGTTCAGCGTTCCACCCCTTATCTGTTTTTCAATATTGAGCTATGCAAACCTGTATCCAATGATGTAAGGATTTCTAATAAACACAGGCAAGTTTAAGATAGGATAACTGAGTGGAAGTTTAAAAAAAAAATCACATCTTGCTCATTCAATTCTTGGGAATGTGTCAAAATCTCTTGACTCTTTCAATGTCTGACAGAAGTGCTATGGCAGTGGTTGTTGTTTGGCTCTAATGTGTGTTTGTTTAAATATTTTTCATGGTAATATATGATATAGGTGCTATAAGCATCACTGACTTTTCTGAAGAAAGGTAAAATAAGCTGGTTTAAAATTATGATGAAACGCTGAATTTATCCTGTACATGAGAATTTTTGATGAGCATTGGTGTTCTTGTAAAGCCTCTTGAGCATGATGTTGCAAGTAAAAGTTCCAGTGCAAATCCTGTAAAATTTTAAATTGATATACTACAAAGTTTTCCTTCTCTGCTTTGGATTTCTGTGTGACCTGGATAAAATTGCTGAAGAATCTATGCCAAACACATTTTTTAAATTATTATTTTACTAGTAAATATCTAACCAATTTAGAGCAAAGCTAAATTTGTAGGTGTAGACTAGTGTCTTTCTTTGATAAGAGATTAGGAGCAATATTTCAAATACAAGAATTTCTTTTTTTTTTTTCATTTGGCTCTTGACAATAATTTTTTTTAAAATCAACAAGAAAATACCTATTAAAATTTATGAACACTGAGTGGACAGCCTAGATAGTTCATGTTTGGATAATTTTATTTGGACAGTGTTCCTCAGAGTGACATTTATAGCCATCAGCACTTAGATTCCACTTTCAAGCCAAACTGAGTGTCAGTAATTGGTGAACATGCTGCCATGTAGTAATTCGTGAAACAGAGCTGTCAAAAAACAGCATTACAGTTTCCAGAAAATTTCTTTTTAAAAAAGTTTTTTGTTCTGAATCAGCCCAAAATGAACAAACAAAAATAATTAGAATTTCCTGTGATCTGGAAGCTTCCCAAAATTTGCAGCTGCTCAGTGAAATGAGCCCTGATCTGTGATACTGGCAAAAAGGCAAAACCTGTCAAACTGCATGCACTGATTGTAAGATGCACAGTGTTGACTCTCTTCTCAGAACTGCCTCATGTATTTCTAGCATGGTACCTTGGCCTTTCTCCTTTCCTTGACTTCACATGCCAGACAGTGTTAGTTGATGGTTTGTTAATCTGGTAACCAGCTGCTCCTTGCCAGTGGGTCAAAGGACAGACAAGAAGCCAGAGGTCTGCACAACGGCTCAAGCAGCACTATTCAGGAAAGGGTTTATGCTGAAAATACCCCTTAGAAGACATACTATTTGGCTTCTGTGTGTCTTAAAACCTCTCTCATGCAACCGCATGTGACTCTCCAGTTGTGCTACATCATCTGGTACTCTAATTGCTCTCTCAGCACATAACTTGATGCAGCACATCCTCATAAGCTGAGGAAAATGAAATTTAATGAGCTGAAAATACACATTTAGCTGAGGAGGTGAGAGAGTTCTGCATTTTGAGTTATTCTCATCTGATATACTAAACTTTGAGCTTTGAACTGAATGTGGGGACATTTTATGGGGCTGAGGTATTCTTACTGTAATACAGAGGGCAATAAATGAATTATTATTTGTGGCAGGTACACTGACACCCTTGGTCTGAGAAACTTCCAATCACTAAACTGCAGCTGTACTGGGCAGATTTCAGAGAAACTGCTAGAAACCTCTGGAAAATTCTCACTAGCACTGGCCAAGCCCACTGGCACTTGTACATGCCTGGAAAGTGGGTCTGCAGCCAATGGGATTTGATATGACCATATGTGACCACAGCTCGGATTCAGCTAAGCATGTAAAAGCAGTCCTGCTGGGGGTCAGTTTGAGTCAGTCCTCCTTGGAGCAGCAGGTCTGCAGTTGGGGTACTCCCAACCAGCCTCTCTTAGGCTAGGAGGCTACCTAAGGAAACTCCTCGAGGTTCAGAGTCCTCACCTTTGTGTAGGTGAGTGTTTGTGCATTCCAGATTCGTTTTCTAAGCTTAGGAGTGTGGGGATGTAGTGTAGTAATTAATTTCTTCAACCAACATCCAGAACCTGTAAACTTGTCTGAGCTTCCATTTGTTAATATTTTTAATAAACCCTGTTGAACTATATTGGCTGGTTAACTGAGATCAGGGAAGCTCACATGACATTCTTTTCTGACAAAGAATCTTTTTCTGACAAAATTTTGTTTCCTTAGAAAATCGTGAGCATCTGTACTGCTGAAATTTAACCAGGTCCAATGGAAGGAGAAGCTAATACTATCAGCACCATGTGTAGGAAGAATCAGTGCTGTTTGGGATTTTTGGAACCAGGAGGAAAGGGCAAGAAGCACCCATAAGATAGAAAAATTACACATTTATAACTTGCACATCTTGATTATCCCGTTAAAGTTAATTATATTATTTTATGGTCATTTAACTGAAGAGATATCTAGGAAGACATTTTTAGGATGTATTTGTATCAAGAGAAGGTGCTGGCTAGGGGAAATAGAGTTCAGGAACTACAAACCACAAAACTACATCCATGACCTAAAAACCACAGTGAATTTATTAACGCGAAAAAAATGAAGTCATCAAGCCTGGTTTCATGGGAAAAGGAGGAGAATACCACAATGAAACACATCACACAGACTGTCTAAGGTAGCCTGATGGGGTGATCTGGATAAAGGGAAAAGAAAATTGAGCTTGATACAAAGGGCAGAGAGGAAGCAGAGAAGGAGCTAAGGGAAAAGTGAGAACAAAAAAATGGCCTCAAAGCACACTCCTTTATTCTGATAAACCTCACTTGATAGAATTTCCTGAAACTTAGTTTAAGTTACAGAGCTAAAGACACAGGAGTTAAGAGGCAAATTGAAACGTGCAGTAATATTCTTCAAGACTCACAAATTTAATTGCTGTATTTCTAAATTAACTATGATATATGTTCCTCTTGTATCATTTTTAACACACTTTTAACACATCAGCTATTCAACATTTCTTAATATATCTACCTTGAACTTTTGTGTTTGAATCACACTTTTTAAAAGATACAAAAATACTATCCCCATTTCTGATATGCCAAACTGAAACTTTTACCTTTCAAAGTTCAATCTTGCACCTTTAATTTTCTTAATACTTCCCTTATTGTCCATTCATCATAGATCTGACAGAAAAATTTGGATTAAAGTAGTTTAATAATACACTGACACAATAATTCTACTTAAATATTACTTTTTTCTTTCATATCAGGTATGGCCTATGTTTCATAAAAGATGGCTAAGATTCAGAAATGTTGTTCCAGAAAGATCTATTAGAGAACACTCTAAGGGTCTTTTTGGTGCAAATCCGTGATACACCATGGTGCTCTTAAATAGCACAGGGAAGAAATGCATACCCAAAGAAGTCAGTAGCCTTGTCCTGCTGCTCCACTATCTGACCTGAACACATGTTTCCAACAGGAAATATTTTAAATCTGGTCTAAAATATTCTATTAACTTCTGAGCACTTGCTTCAAAATCCCTATCATTCCCTGCTTTTTTCTGAGGAAGCAAAAAATGTCTCTGAAGTCAGGCCACCTAAAGAGCAACAACAAGGCATCCGAGAGGCATCCATGATTTCTGTGTCAGTTTTAAACAATTTAAAAGTGTGAGACTTGCAGCTCAAATGAGTCCAACAGATACTGGATGTGCAAAATAGTCAAACATATATAAGATAGACTTTCTGAAATTATTTCTGCATCACACAAAGCTGTAAATCTGTTTACATGGCATTTCCATTTGAAGCTTTACAATCTTGACTCTAGATTCTAATTCTACTTGTTAGAGATTCACTGTGTTATAAATAAATGACCCTCGTTAAACTTGTAATTATTAGTTTTATCCACATGATTTTATAGTTTCCTGCTCAAACATAAATGCAAAAAGAGTTCCTGAGATTTGATTGTAGTTTTGATCCTCGTTTACTGTTTTGGTCTTGGACGAGCCATCAGTCTTTGGGTTGAAAATTCATAGAACCCTCTCATTTGTAGTCCCTGTGGAGTTTATTTCTGAAGCAATCATGATGACACAGGCATATCATCACAGTATTTTATGCATAGCAACATTTAAGCAGTCCTAAATATGTCTTTGGGAGATGTGATTAGCTATTAAATACAGTTTAAAATAATCCAGATTTAAAAAAAAAACCCCAAAACCGAAAAACCAAAGCCAAACAACAAAAACCTGAACAAGAACTCACAGCATTTATCCTCGAGAGTTCTTATGTGTATATCCCAGTGGGTCACCTGTGTTTAGTTCTGCCCATTGCTCTTGTTTTGGGAAAAAATGACTGAAAGTAGATAGAACTTTAATGCTTATTATATTTACAAAAAAATAAACAAAATCCTATTTCTTTCTACATAAGAAGAATCAAAAAGCTGGAGACCATTTCTTTGCTCAGATTCCAGGATATGTTCTAGCCAGCACTTATTCCAAAGGTCCCTTCTCAGGGTACTATTAAAGTCTGCATGCATTTGTATCCGACATTTTTACCCATGTGTGTCCTTGGTACTTATATCTTTATTTTTACAAACAGGAATAGCTTCAGCAGTGAGCATGAGGCATTTTGAAGCCACCGACCATTTCCATAAGATTTTCCCTCTGCTTTTAGCCTTTTAGGCAGTCATTACTCTCCCCAGCTTCAATATGACTTAACTCAGTTTCAAGAATCAAAGAAGGAAAGGACATGTGTATGTCCAGGTTACTTTATATGGGGAAAATATTAACAAGAATATGTGATAATGGCAATATATTTAGCAGTACAAGAGGAAATAATGATAAAATAAATTACTTCGCTCTTCTTGTCAAAAGAGATATACTGAAACTTAAGCGAAAGACACTGCAGCCCGTTGAAAGAAAAACGGCTTTGCTCTTCACTGGTCCACTGAAACACCGCAAACATTTCCTGAAAACATGCATTTTCTTGCGCAGAGAAGACACTGTAGGAAGAGGAAATGTAGAGTTCTTTTTCTGAAAATCATCTTCAGGTACAGTTGTAATATAAACTCCTAATAGACTAAACTTAGGAACAACTTAATAAGGTGGAGCATGGCCAGATACCTATGTAATGAACAGAGATACTTCATGAAGATCAGTTGGTAAAGAGCTGTTAATCAGCTGCTCATAAGGGTACAATCTAAATATAGTCCTCAGTTTGCTCCCTTAAAGTAGCCAAAAGTGTCAGGAAATCAAATGATCATCTCGATAGCATAGAAATTCCGAAATATCTGCTCCTTCAGCCCAGAGTTTCAGAAAATGCAACTTTCAAGTGGAAAGTTCAATTCTAGTGCCTAGCTCTTACACATATATTATGCAAATTCTGAACTTTATTTTCTCCACCATCAGCATCTAACAGATATCTTTGCTGTGGTTTTGCTTTCTTCAATCTTCTTCCTAAAAATAAAAAAACAATTGTACTTATTAATGACTTCTGCCTTTGCCATATTATTTTAATGGGCTATTATCTAGTGACAGAGTAGCCTCAGAAGAGGAAACCATTATGTAGGTTCCTCTGTCACATGTACCATATTATAATGGAAACTACTTTCAGTGCAAAGTTGAAACCTATGCTTACATACTTAAAATCACAATATTAAAGAAAATAAATCCAAAAAAGCATGTAGTTCCAAGTAATTAAAAAAAAAAACCAAACTAATTTAGATCTCTAGGTGTTACCATATACTCTTCTTACTTTATTTGATAATTTATGCATAGTAGTAAAATCTAGAAGACTCTAACAGTAGTGATGCACTCAGGAAGACCGTCATAGTCTAAACACGATCTGTATAAATTGAACTTGATCCAGGTCCACATTATAGGTAAGTGTTGCCCCTCCGGCCCCAACACTGTCCAAGTGATGAATGCCAATCAAGGAGCAAGGCATAGCTAGAGACAGATTCTCAATCAAGATCCAGCACGCTGGAGAACAGTGTTAAGAAACTTTGCCTTCAAAGAAGTTTAATTAGGAAAGAAAAGGAGGTATTATCTTGGTAAATTGGAAATCACCAACTGCTCTTGGTATGATGTCACAAGATCCCTGAATATTTTTTCTGTACAGGTATAATTATGTAGAATGAACAACACAATACATAGGAATTGTTTATTAATTGCATCTTACAACAGTCAAAGGAGAAGTTGAAGAAACCACAAAAATGCTGCCTGTGAGAGGCAGCTAAACATTTTCCTATCTAATACATTTTCCTATCTCATTGCTTTTTCGGACACTCCAGTATTTTCTGAGACTTCTCTGTAAGATTCAGAAGCAGTACTGACATATTTCTTGGTCTTGCTGCTTACTTCTTTTCAGAGAAATGTCTGAAAACAGCTTAGTTACTGTTCTTGCAAGAGCTAAGCTGTTTTCTTTAGCAGTGATGGGACTCACTTAAAAATAAGATTGTTACGCAGTGAATTTGGACAGCAAATTTCTTTCTCAGGGAAAACAATGCACGCCCTTGACTAGGAGGGAGAACAGATAAGATCAAAATGGTCTTACAGGCAAACTCTGTGATTCAGAACTTGAAGAGAAGGCTGTGACTGGAAATGGGTACATTTGCCTTTTGGAATGCACTTGTATATGCATGCATGTGTGTGAGGATTCACAGGTATTTAAAAATACTCCTTTCCCTTCTGTGTTCAACAATAATAAATGACCTTGTGTCAATGGAAGAGAAATTAATAATTTCCAGCTTCATTGACCTATTCTCTGCCCTGCACATATACCACATGTTTCATGGCAGACAATGCTAGAGGAAAACAGATTAGTTATTCTTAAGGCTCAGCCTTTATTTTTCAAATCACAGATATTATCCACAGTATCAATTTAATCATTACAGGTTTTACTGTATTTTGACCCATGCTCTTAAGATAATGTTGACAGCTGCTGTTTCAATTAAAGTGTGGACAGAATGAGATACATAACATCAGAAGAGATGCAGACAGAGGAAAAATAATAGAGCAAAAATAAGAAACCATGGCAAGATTCTTCAAATTATAGTACATAGACTTAAAAAATGCCTTGAGACATGCTCCACAAACAGTAACAATATTTCATTTTAATTCATATCAGAGAAGAAGACCAAGCCTGAAAGCGGAACATTCACATTTTGTCAGACAAACACATCTGATATTTTGGCTAGGAAGAAAAACAAATTTTTCACTGTTTAGCAGCTGCTGCTAGACGCATAGTAGACACAGTCTCTTTGGTGTACAGAGTTTTGGGTTTTTTTCATAAGTTATCTTTAAACAGAATTTTTTACATCTCTTGACTTCTGTCCTTTACCAACAATTCTATCTGGATTTCTAGGAACCCAGAAGAGTCTTTTTGTGGTAGGTGATTGACTTTGCAACAATTTCTGTTGCTGTGATTATCATATTACATAAAGATGTGCAAAGAAACCATCATGTTTATTCTGTATAGTCAATGGCAAATTGAACATCTAGAAAAATACCACTTGGACTGAGAGACAATCTGTATGTGAGCTGTGGTAAATCATGATCAAGAAGAATTAAGGCTGTCTGTGACTAACCACCACCACCACAGAAAATGTTGATGTATAAGGTCTTTCTCATGATTCATAAGATGATACAGAGAATGTGTTCTGTTTTACACCCACTTTCTCTCTTTTCTGACACATTAAATAATATAAAACCTTAAAAAGCAAAAACAAAACCAAAAACCAACCCAAAACCCAAACAAACTAAAAAAAACCCACCCTACCAATAAAATAAAATTAAGTGCAATGGGCTGTGACAAGGCTTTTATAGATGTAAAAAATTGTGCTCAAAATATTTAGAAATCTAGAGTTTGATTTATCATTTCCCATCCAAACACAAGATTTGGACATATGTGCTGAGGCAATATTAAGGCTGATATTTGAAGAAGATGAGTATCTTGTTTACAGTAGTAGCAAAGAGCCGTTAGATAGATAAGAAAATTCTGTTACTGCAGAAGGAATGAGGTCTCCTAAAATGGTCCTTATAATGACTAAGTTATTCTTTACTAGGTGGGCCTTTGCAGTCACAAGTGACCACGCCTCATCACCATAGTTATTTCTTGTAAAAGAAAAAGAGAAAACTGAGGCCAAAAGAGAACACTGAATTTTTATGTGGCAGATATTTTTTTACATATGAAAATTGTTAAGGATAAATATATGGGGAGGTTGAATTGGCTGTTATTAGCAGCTGGTCGTGGATAAAATCTGAGTAGTATAAAATGTTTACTTTAAGCCAAAGGAAGATATAATTTTTTTTTTTAATAATGTGTTTAGGCATTTGGGGAATGACTGCGAATGCGTGTTTTAAGATACCTTGGAGACAGTATGTCTAAAGTTTAATAAATAGCTATTCACACATTTTTCTACTGAAGTGAGATTTTGCTTTAAGCTGTGGGGTCCCTTTTATATTTAGAGCAAATAATAATAGCTGGATCAGTGATATAAAATATGAGAGTTTTGAACAGTGTTCACAAACAAACTAGTGAACTAATCAAGAGCCGAACATATCTTCCCTAATTCTATTAAATTATTTCCCTCAGCCTATTTCATTTTCAGAATTTTTTTTTCTTTTAGCATTGGAAAATTGACAAGGTCTTATGGATTTTTTAATTGTTACAGCTGATTTCTTTAGTCTTCCCTTTGCATAGAATTTTCTGAATATAATTTAGTAGATTATAATTTTAAATCTCAAAGGCAAGCCTGGAGAACTTCTACATAAATAAATTTGAACTAAGAATTTTATGGTTTTCTTATAAAGACATTTAAAAGTCTCTGAAGCCTTTACAAGATTTATATTTGACTCAGGCACTGAGTTCTTATTTGAATGTTTAAAAAGAGGTTGTAAATAAGTTTAAGCAATTTAGTGGTGTACATTTTTCTTAGGTAATATCTTTTATACAGTATTTTATTGACTTTAATAAGTGTGAAATGGTGGGAATTATAATGAACAGTTTATGCTTGAGTGTACAAGGACCCTAGGCATTTATAAATGACAGGTGTACAGAATACCCATGAATGAAAATGATCCCAGGTAACTGAACACTGCTTGTGCTGCAGGTGTATACACAGCCAAATAATGAAATGAAACCTGTAGAGGACTAGCAACATACTTTACATGAAGTAATTTATGGTTACTGATGAAGTAAAGGAAGTGACATTTATATTTCCTGTAGATCCATTACAGACTACAGCAGAAATTGTATCTACAGCAAGACAATAGGGTGCTATTTTTAAAGTGTAACATGTAACATCTACATGGTGTGTAAAATTTGGTATCTACAGCAATGACAGTGATAGATTACCTACTAGATTCTTAAGTTTATTTGACACAGACCACAGTACCATCAAAACAAACCTTGTTTTTCTACTAGAAATATTCAGATGCACTAATAAATGCTCATGACTCATTCATGTGACCTGACATGAGATGGACTGTTTTTCAGAGACTGAATTATACATGTGTGCTCAACTTATCAGCTTGCTAGGCAGAACCATGAGAATGGTTACATTTTCTTTTTAATAAGTCATCATTGTACCGTTGTCCAAAGGCAGGAAAAAATGCTCTTCTCTCCCAAATAATAACGTTGAACAGAATACTGAAGCAAAAAAGCCTTCCTTTGTAGGCTTCACCTACCTACATTTCTCTACTCTTT
>NW_010418007.1:0-1836 GCF_000710305.1 Buceros rhinoceros silvestris | reverse complement strand
TATGATCATTCTTTCATATTTCCTCCTTTTCAGGCTGTACATAGAACTGATTGTCACTCTTGCTGAACTGCTCACTCTGGTTGTGCAGCAGCACAGATCACAGCCAGTGATCTCAGTTAAATGAAGACTAAATGCCTAGATTCAGGTTAGACAGCTCAGGTCAGTTTGCTGGCAGAAGACCCATGAGTTGAAAGTCTTTGCGCTTGCAAAGAAGTTCAGGGACTCCCCTGAGAATCAAACAGTTTTATACAAGTGAATCAAGGACATGACCATAATGAGACAATTCAGTCACTGGGTATTCTACACTTACACACGTCTTTATTTTTTTCAAAAAAAAAAAAAAATTCTTTTTCTGTTTTCATATAAATTCTCTAGTCACAAGCTCCTCAATACTGCAAGTGTTTGGGCTGCCAGAATCTCAGAGTGTTTTCTAGATGTGATAAAAGTGCATGATGCAGAATGTGTCATGCATAGAAACATATGGCCTTTCTAATATGAAAGCTGTTGCTGCTCCATTCAGCATCTTGCAGGGACCTCTCTGTTTGCCGACTACTACAGAGCACAGCTGTTCATATACCAGGCAATGGCCAATGGCTCCAGGATCCTTCCGTCTCTTTCAGGGCCCCCCAAATCATCCAGTCACCAGATCACTTCCATGCTGACTTCATCACTCTGGATCCTTTATTTAGGCCATATGACAAGTAGAAAATGAGGTAAAATCAGACCAGACCAAACCAAGTCAACCTGCTTCCTACTGACTAGACAGGCACCCATTACGGAGTAGACACAGAGAAGTTCAAGTGCTCTCCTTACATTAGACAGAGGTAATTTTTTTTTGTGCTTTTTATTAACTTTCCATCTGGCATTTATAGGACATTCACGCTCTATAAGTGGTTGCGCTTGCTAATCAGTTGCTTATGCTGCTCCAGCTATTACAGCTGCCAGGAAGCAGCAAGAGCAGGCAGCTCTTGCAAGGGCAGGTGACCTGGAGGCAAGCAGCGGTAACAGTGCAGGGACCGCACTGGATGGACACAGGCAAGCAGGTCTGGCAGGGGTCATTGTGTTCAGCCAAGAGCCCAAAGCATCAGGCAGATCTGTAGTGGTGAGGCAGGTCCAAGCTCAAGCTAAAAAATCACAAAATCATGTCTGCAAGTTAGGCTCTGGCTTGGAGTCAGGGAGGAACAGGACTGGGCAAAGGCATACCTGCAGCATTGTTCAGGCAGAGATCAAAGGCAAGAGCCTAAGCTTAAAAGCAGCTGGCAGGCACAGGGGGACAGGTCACTCCCGGGATCTTCAAAGCTGGCCCTGAGCCCAAGTAGATGAAACTTGGGGTCAGAAGGGAAGGTACTCAGGGGCCTGAAAACATCTAACTCTTTCAAGAGCTGGATATAAGACAGTATTAAAGCAGATCAGCTAGAAGTAGGTCAACCACACTTGCCTTGCTTTTCCTAATGGTACATGTGCCTGGTATTTGGCAGGCCACTGGGCCAGAGCAACCCTTTTCCCGTTACTCAGCCAACAGCTAAACATACACTTGTCTTGATTTCAGGCTTATATTGGAGTCTCCTTTACATATGCTGCTGTCATTGTTGATAAGTTGCTTAAGACTGAAGTCAGCTTGCAAAAGTATTCTTTTCTTCTTTTCATGACAAAATGCAAGTCAGTGTTTCCTCAGAAAACAGTAATAGGTAAGTGAAAGGAATGGCTATAGGCATGTATGTGCATGTTTGTGAATATGTGGACATGTGTGTATGTGTTTTAATATACATTTAAACTTAATATACATAATAATAATATTCACTTAAAAATGCATAATACATAAAGTATTTAATATAA
>NW_010418006.1:0-10407 GCF_000710305.1 Buceros rhinoceros silvestris | reverse complement strand
CCCTCCCCTCCCCTTCCCTTCCCACAAATTTGACCATGACACAGTGAGAACGACTTTCTTGCTTAACTTTTCAACTTTTCCCCTGATTGTTTTGGTTTCCTAATGAACAGGTCCTAATGCACAGATTCTCTGTGCTGTCCTGCTACTGTAGGAATAGCTGCACAGGACCAAATCTAGTTGCTGAAGCAGTCATGAGGAAAATATCCCATTGCTTTCTGTTGACAGAGATAGCTTGTTGCTAGTCAATTAGGCCTTCAACATGACCATCAGAACAAAGCTGTTAATGTAAATGGAGACGCATTTTTTTAATTACTTGCTAGAAAACATTTAGCCATCATTCCCCCAATCAGTGAATCTTGTCTCACAGGTGCAGTTACCAAGAGCTTTTTTTAGTGTTTTTATTTTCATCCAAGCATAACAGAACTTGACTCTAGATCACATACCTTCTGTTACTGAAATCCGAGTAATGCATTAAGTAATGGACTAATCTGTCTGGATTGACTGATGTGGTTACAGGAGTTTATCCCAATTTGAGAGGCATGAATCTGGGACAAGAAGAGCCAGTGTGAATAAAGTGCAGATGCCTCCTGGGGATCCTGGGGGGAAGGGGATGTTTAGGTGTCCACACTCCCCACTTGCATGTGCCACCCACTCACCCACCCTACCTTTTTTCTCTGTCTCTTTTTTTTTTTTTTTGGTCATTTTTCCTGGAGCACCGCCTAAAGGAATGAATCAAGCCTGTCAGGGCCTGGGTTGATGTTGTGATGTTTATGGCTCCAACAGCGTGATGATTGTTTTATGATACTTGTGTTTTGGCATCAGTGATGCCGTGATGTTTGCACTGATGTTGTCATACGGGGAGGGCAGGGCTACATTACATTACATATGCGTATCCTGTATGTGGTATAAAATGCAGATATAAATCATACATATGCTGCATGCCCAGGGTCTGTCTTCAGGAGTCTTCATCCCTCAAACAAGTGCTCATGAGGAACAAGTGATCAATCATGCAGCCAGGTATAAAATGGCTGAGGGTGGCTTGCAAACCCAACAGCTTGCCAGACTGGTCAGTGCTGCAGCACCCCATGCAATTTTCCATCAGAAGAAATGGATGTTGTCCCAAAAGCAAGCAGCTCCTGCCTGCATCTTCAGAAAACTATCCTTGGCAGGGTGGAGTGAGGTGCTGGGGCCAGGACTCACGCCCTGGAGCTGATGGTATTCCCATGTGGGTGTGGAGGTGGACAATGAAACATTCCAGAGTGATATAAGATTGTGGTGCTCTTCAGCAAGAGAAACAAGACATCCTTCACAGCTTTAAAGATGAAGCCCTTGCCCAGGAGAGCTGCTTGCTCTGCTCCTGCTGATCCTCTCACCGGGGCTGCTGGAGCCAAAGTAGTGACAGGGGAAACATCAGTGCAGCCTGAGAGGCATAGATCACTGTGTTTCACCTGAGGGAAGGAGTTTCTCAGGAAATACCCTGACTGCTCAGTGCTCACAGACATGTAAGTCACAATTTAATTCTTTTTTTTAGTAATTTCCTTCTGAACTAAAGACTGCCCTGATGGCTGCTCCTTGCTGCTGTACCTTTCTTCAGCTGAAGTGCCACTGGAGACATCATCATGTAAAATGAACTGTAAAGTCTTACAGTGCTAAAGCCTTCCTCTTCCCCACTCAGCCATCAGACCAGATACTGCTTCCTTGCTTATCTTGTGGGCCTTTAAGTCAAGCGTGAACCATGTTTCTGCATCAGTGACCGCATGTGGAACTGCGCATTTCATGTTTCTTTTTTTTCTTTCCCCCTCTTGCTATTGTTATCAAACTTTTGTCAGCAGTTTCTATTTCGGTAACCAATGTGTAATCTGTAAATGCCAGACCGCTGGTCCCATCCACAAGGCAGATCTAAATGTCCTTCTTTAGCTAAATTGTGTTTTTTGCTTGATCTGTCGCACTCTTACCGCATATGCTACAACAAACCAAGTGCCTTTGTTCTCCTAAAGCAATACTGCCCCAGGCTATCTTTCCAGTAGACATTAGTTCTTTTGTTTGGGTAAAAGGGTGTCATCACTCATTCGGGATGAGAATATGATTCAGCCCAGTCTCTTCACATTGACGGCCCAGTTTTCATAAATACTTGCTTTTACAGCATATTGTATGTGCGTTCAAATGGCTGACATCAGTGGGCCAAATTCTGCCCTGACATGAATTTGCTTCAGTCCTGCTGTTCATGTTGGAGGAATTTTGGGGAATCTAAATCAGAGGAAAGTATGATCTGTATCCAATCCTATTTCAGTGCAGACTTTCTCTGAAAATAATGAGATGTGAGAGTGCCAGCCACTACATGGTCTTATTCCCAAACCAAGAACAAACAATAAAAATAGTTAAGTAAACTCATTTTCTATGAAGCATTTCTGTGATTGCAGGATCACATATGCCTTCGTAAATTTGACACAGCACAACTTTATAAGCAAGAAATGGAGTGGGTTTGTCCCTCCCTGATGACCATGAAAGCTGAATTTGATACCTTTGCACTGAAAACTGGGTCTTTGAGACAAAATCCCAGGTCTGTTATCTCACGGCCATTAAGACAGAAAAGCTACATGAAAACAGAGGGACCTGTGCATTGGGATCCCCAATACCTGGAACTGCAGCCTGAGCCCCAGGGTACAGCAATGTTCATGCTATTGCCTACTCCTTTTCACCCTGGTTTCCACCCCAGAGAAGCCTAACATTAGCAGCCTGGTGGCAATGGTTCTGTGTCCCAGCCAAATCCTTGCTCCAGGGTGAGCCTGCTGAAGCATGTGTATCATACACTGGCTGTCAGGCCACTTCATAATCCCTGTAGATGAACTCACAAAGGAGAAAATGAGAGTTTCATTATGTATGGGTTATATTTATATCACTGGGATTTTAAAAAACAGCACCAAAACCTTCAAACGAGATGTTCCCGGAAAGTACCTTCCAGCACTTCCTGAAATGACAGGGGTCTAAACAGCAGCCTGTAGGATAACTGTGGGTTTTTCTCGCTGTCTTCAGTAGATGGACAAAATTTTGGGTGCTCACCTGAATTTGCTGGAAACATACTTTTAAAACTTCCCCATTATGTGTTCCTTCTTCTTTTCTCCACTGGACTGAAGATTTCAATTTCTCTTCTAGGAAGGCTGTATTTGGGCAGGGATACCTCTCAAAAGCAGTGAATAATAATATTAATCAGCATCCTCTAGAGCTTCTTGCTCTGCTCCTGAAACTCCAGATTTTTTATTATGTCTGTAAGGCAGGGACTAGTGAATGCAATGGCCTTTCTCTGCCCTGAGGTTTCACCCCTCTCTGATTTTCCAAAGCGAGCTGTACATTTTAGTGTACAGCTGTGTCCCAGTCTGGATCTCTGCCACCTCAAGGGAGAACTGGAGATGCAAAAAGACTTCTAAAATGTATAAAAATGCTTTGACTGCAGTGATTTAACCTGTTGCTGAGTGTGGTATAAATCTCTATATTTTGGGTTTGGTTTGATTTTTTTTCTGGACAAAACCTCCTAAAATTTCCTGCAATTGAACTAAAAGATACTGAGAGATATCGGATACAAGTGACTTTAAAATGATTCCTCACAACATCTGTTAACACTGAGACAAGCTAATGTTACTTTATTTCATGAACTAAGGAAGTGGAAAAGAGCCTTAAGGAAAACACATTAGGATAAGCTTAAGGAAGAACGTAGAGCATGTGGTGGCACACGGGTAAGGAGGCCTGGACTGCCTCCATTAATAACTCACCCAACACATTTCTTTTCTAATCTATTAATTTCCATATTCACCTTAAATTTCTTTACATAAGAATTTCCTAGACCTAGCTGTGGCTTTCCAGTGTGCTAGAAGGTTTCTGTTTGGTGTGGAAGGTTCTGCGATCAGATCTTTCATGGCCCTGATGGTAATGGGCTAGGGAGCCTTCCTGACATCAAGATTTATTATAAGCAAAACTGTCATAACAGAAAAAAGCCTCTAATAGCTCATCTGTTGAGCTTTGAAAGCTTTTTAGAGGCTATTCCAATGTCCACTGAAGCCAGTGGAAAGGCTCCCAGTGACTTCAGGATATGTTTTACTGGGACACTCAAGAGAGGAGTTGAGTAAAGTGAGTATCTCCTTTGAAGATGTTAACATTCGCAGGACTGTACAACACCCATAAATTATGTGTTCTAGTACCCATTTAGTTTATTTTATTAAAAAAGAGTATTTTTCATAAAACTACTGTCAACATTGCTGTGCCAAAGAGCGTTGTCACTTCTGAGCTTGGCTTGGGAGGCAATCAGTTTGTTGTTAATTAATCTGATTGGAATATCAAAGGGGCATGTAACTGGGTGAATGGTGTTGAGAGACTTTATGGTTGTGTTTGTTCGATGCTGAATGATGCAGATGCATTGGATACCTTATGTGGAACATGATGGCAAAAACTGTGAAGCTATTCAGCAATTTTTTTCTTTCAGTGTTGGGCTTTGTGGGACTGACAGATAGCAATGTATCTGCTATATGAATCCTAGCCCTTCCTCTCCAGGAAGGGTGATGGGACTTTTTGGGCATTCTTGCTTGTAAGTGTCATCATAAAAATAGGACCTGCAGAGCTTTCTCTATGATTCACCACAACAAAAGACTTTTTGTTTCAAAAGCCAGACAAGACTGGTAATGGACTGCATACTTGACTAACACGTCATGTACAAACCCAGCCACTTAAAATCGTGGAAAATTCAGGACATCATAAATCTTACACCAACTGCATCATTTTATTTATTCTATTTTTTTCCAGATATTTAAAATAAATAAAATATGTTCCTACATAGGCTCTGAGCACTCTGCCAACTTACAACTGCAAAACCAAAATGCAATATAATTGACTCACTGCTTCTACCAAACTGAAGCAAATAAACACTGGAGCCCCATTCATCAACCAGTCCTCTTAAGGCTCCTTAAAGAGCTGCTCCAACACATGGGTCTTGTAGCATGTCCTAAAAGTCAATAAATACAGATGGTGTCAGACTGCAGGAAGGGATTTATGAAGCCAAGGAAGCTTTTTGTGTGTATCTCACTGGCTATACCTTCTCTGTTACATTGAAGGGAACATAATCCAGTCATCAATGCTTTTAATGCCTGCATCTCTGAGAGATGCATCATCGAATATTTGTCTTAGGAAGGATCTTCCCTGGAGGCTCTGGGTTTCCTAGGCCCAAACCGTCATATTCAAATTAGTCAGGTCACTCAAAAGTAGCTGACCTAGGTCCCAGAGCAGAGATGGCGCATGCCAGGTGTGTGATTGCTTTCTGCACCACAACCTGCTTCCAATTAAATTGCAATGTAGCCCCATATGAAGGATGTGCTGCAGTACTAAGCCAGAAATGACAAAACCACAGATGATGAGTGCAAGTTATCCATCTGAAAGTAAAAACTGTGGCCATTTAGGCAGGCACGTGTAACAAAATCTCTGACACTCACTGTCAAGAATGAATCTAGCCCAGTTTTAAGGAGAGGACCATGTATGAAAAAGGGCCTCTGTATGAATGGTTGTGCTGGAGGTTCAGCAGAGGATGGCACGGGAGAGCAGAGGCAAGGACAGACTTTCAAGGACGTGGAGAAGCTGAGGAGATCTTGAACCACTGGTCTTGTTCAGCAGAGGATGGCACCGGAGAGCAGAGGCAAGGACAGACTTTCAAGGACGTGGAGAAGCTGAGGAGATCTTGAACCACTGGTCTTGTTGAGCTTCATTACCCTGGATGGAAAGGAAAAGGCAGGGTGCTGACAGCCCTGCATTTGTTAGGTGGCCTCCTAGAACATCAATTTTTATCCCTAAAGCAGAGGGAGACAACCTGAAGAGAGTAGCAGATAAGCAGCACATAGGTGGGTGCTGCAAGCTGACCATCTTGAGCATGTTTGTCTACCTTCCCTAAGAAGAGAAGCACGTAAAGTTTGGATATGTTTTACTCACTGGAAAGGAAACCATTTGCTTAATGGAGAGGTTGGCCTGAACAGCCAGGAGGATATTAAAGTCATAATGAAGATGAAGTTTAAAAAAGGGAACAATATACTTCTACTTAGGAGAAAATCAGACTCCCAAGCAAGAAAAGAATAAAGCTGTAGCAGGACATGAGGCCAGCAAGTTCAGTCATTACTGACCCATCAGTGTTAGGTAACCAGGGTATGTTTTGCGCAATGGTATCAAAATTATGTCAGATAATTTGTACTATTAGAATATTAGGTGGTTGGTAATAATTATACAAATATGATCAGTAGGTTTTTTTTTTTTGCTTTATTACTTAACTAAAATTTTTTTGAGGTAGTCTGAAATATTCTTCTCTTTCTAGGTGTGAATAATAAGAAAATGAATATGCAACTTTGACCACAAAAAATTAACTACAATCTAGGAGCATTTAAAACTCTATTTTAAAAGGCATAATAAAATTGGAAAACAAAGGCTAGATTTATTAGGTGGGTGGGTTCAAAGGATCGTTACTGAGGGCTTAGGATGCTCACCCAGGACTGCAAGGGTCCAAACTTCCTCTCTATGAAATGTGGAGCAGAGCCTTTAGTAGATCCTCCCCTAACAATTGAGCAGAGCTTTTTTCCTTCCGTTAGCATTTCAAATGCACTAAAGTTGAAAAAAACACCGGATCTAATTACGACCAATAGAGAGAAATCAATTACAGAACTGAAGCAAAAGACTGCTTATGCACAAAAGATCGTGTCTTGATTATATTTGTGTGCAAAAAGAGTAAAATACGAACCCGTAATATACATTCTCAGTTCTTTAAAAAGGCCAGTTTCATAAAGCTGAAAACAATTACAAGCCAAATCTACTGGGAGAATTTAAACAGAAAAACGTGAATGAAAATTGCAAACTGTTTAAAAACATTTTAGTAAAAAGCCATACTTGTTATAAAACAAAACAACTTAAGTGAAAGCTGTCCTATTATACAAAAGCCACATGTAACAACTGGAAGAGTAAGGCAACAAAAATTAATCTAAATCAGAAGAGAGGAATAGTGATAAATTCATAAGGGAAGCAAGAGAAATTTAAGTAGAGGTATTTGTCTAACAGTTAAACATCATACAAGTTAAGGACAGGAAGAAGTTTTTATGTATGTTAGAGGAGAAAAACCTAAGAGTTTCTCTCAATGGACAGAAATTATGATGGAATTATTTTATACTAACACAGAAAAAACAAGAATATCTTCCTATGCTGGTTGGAAAAAACCAGCTGAAAATAAATCATTCTGCAACAGTGATGATGCACTTTCCGTTACAACAATAATTCAAGAAAATGATTAAACAGCAGCTACTAAAGTAGGTATGTTAAATAAGTGGCTTGAGCAACTTCTGTTCACTTCTGTCCAAGTTTGAAAAGAACAAGTCAAGAAACTCCTTTGACTATAAATAATGTTTTTCCAGAATACACTTGTCCTGGGTTTGGCCGGGATAGGGTTAATTTTCACAGCAAAGATAGCTGGACCACACCAGCCAATGGGATATTTGATATGATACTGGTGCTGTGCCCAGTACATATAAGGGGTGGCTTGCCAGGGAGGAGTGCAGTTTCTTCACACAGCAGCACGGCTCTGCACGTCTCAGCTCAGCGTGTTTGATATTGTCGACCTGTGATATGTTTATATCACTGGTTAGGAGGTAAATTTGGTATTCACATGCAGCATTGTTGTTTTCTAGTAACCTCAACCAATCTATGGGCAAGACAGGGGAGGAGACATTCTCAGCTTTTGAGTAATTTGAGTATGCTTGGGATGCACAGGCCACTATGCTCTTATTGTTATATCTCCTGAATGTGCCTCAGGTCTTGTTTAGGGCCACACAAAGATTTTTAAGAGTACCAGACAGAGATCCTCTCCAAGGCCGGAGACTTATGAGTGGCAGGGTGTGTGGGAAAGTATGGGCAAGTGCCTCGGATCATGGTCCCCTCCAAGGTGTTGGAATCTTACCCCTGAACAAGTGCAAGATCCTGACAGTTGACTATCATGGTCTGAATGAAATTACACTGCTGGTGAGTGCTGCTGTGCTGGACATATTAGAAGCTGGAGCTTCATCCATATCGAGCTGGAGCCACAACTGATATTGCCAATGCATTCTTCTCCATTCCTTTGGCAGTGGAGTACAGGCCACAGTTTGCTTTGACCTGGAGAAGCATCCAGTACACCTGGAATCGGTTGCCGCAGGGACAGAAACACAGTCCCACCATTTACCATGGACTGATTCAGTCTGCACTAGAAAAGGGTGGAGTTCCTGAACATTTGCAACACTTTGATGACATCATCTTATGGGCCAATACAGCAGAAGAAGTTTTTGAGAAAGGGGAGAAAATAGTTCAGACCCTGCTGAAGGCTGATTTTGCCATAAAATGAAGTAAAAAGTTAAGCTACCTGCACAAGAGATCCAATTTTAGAAATAAAATGCCAAGAGGAGCACTGCCACGTGCCAATGGATGTGACCAACAAGAGAACAGTTATGTCTCCACTGACTAATAATAAGCAAACAGGCTTTCTTAGGCATTGTGGGTTTCTGGAGGATGCATATCCCAGACTACAGTCTGATTGTCAGCCCTCTCTATCAAGTCACCCAGAAGAAGAACAATTTTAAACAAAGCCCTGAGCAGCGACAAGCCTTTGAACAAAGCAAGCAAGAAATAGTTCACACAGCAGCCCTTGGGCCATTCCAGGCAGGACAAGATGTTGAAAATGTGCTCTACACTGCAGCTGGGGAGAATGGCCCTACCTGGAGCCTTTGACAGAAAGCACCCAGGGAGACTCAAGGCTGATTCTTGGGAATACAAAGGATCTGAGGCCTGCTACACTCCAGCTGAAAAAGAGATATTGGCAGCATATGGAGGAGTTTGAGCTGCCTCAGAAATGAAGCACAGCTCCTCTTAGCACCGGGGCTGCTGCTGCTGGGTTGGATGTTCAAAGTGAGGGTCTCCTCTACACATCATGCAACAGATGCCACATGGAGTGAGTGGGTTGCACTGATAACACAACAGGCTTGAATACAGAGCCTTGGCCACCCAGGAATCTTGGAAGTGATCACAAACTGGCCAGAGGGCAAAGGTTTTGGAATGTCACCAGAAGAGGAGGTAAAACGTGCTGAAGAGGCCCTGCCACATACAAATTACTCATAACAAGAAGTGATATGCCCTGTTCACTGATGGGTCCTGTTTTATTGTGAGAAAACATCAATGGTAGAAGGCTGCTGTGCGGAGTCCTGCACAACGAAGTTGCTGAAGCTGCTGAAAAGGTGAATCGAGTCAGTCTGCAGAGGTGAAAGCCATCCAATTAGCTTTAGATACTACTAAGTGAGAAAGGTGGCCAGTGCTCTCTCTCTCTCTCTCTCTCCTGACTCACGGGTGGTGGCAAATCCTCTGTGGAGGTGACTATAGCAATGGAAGCAGAGCAACTGGCAGCCAACCTGGGCTGCTGAATTCTGGCAAGATACTGCTGCTCAGGTAGAGAACCTGGTTGTGAAAGTACATCATGTGGATGCCCGCACACCTGAGCCGAGCCACTGAGGAATGTCTAAACAAACAGCAGGGGGACCAGGCCGTTAAAGTATTTCAAGTAGACCTTGCTGCTGTATTGGCAGCATAAGGGTGAATTATTTTTGGCTCCATGGGCTGATGATACTTCAGGCCATCAAGGTAGGGATGCAACATACAGATGGGCTTGTGACTGAGGGGTGGACTAAGGTAGGGATGCAACATAGAGATGGGCTTGTGACTGAGGGGTGGACTTTATCATGGACACTACTTCATAAGTCATCCATGAATTCAAAACATGCTGCAATTAGACAAGCCAAATGGTAAAAACCTATGTGGTGTGGAGGGCATTGGTTTAAATATAAGCAGCAGGTTGGCGCTGCAAACTGACTATATCACACTTCGACAAACACGCCAGGGTAAATGCCATGTGCTACCATGTACTATGGTGGAAGACACTACTGCATGGCTGGAAACATATGCCCCATGTCACTTCCCATAGCAGTATTACGGGGCTTGAAAACCAAATTTTGTGGTGACATGGCACCCTAGAAAGAATTGAGTTGGACAATGGGACTTATTTCTGAAACAGGTTCATAGACACCTGGGCCAAAGAGCATGGCATTGAATGGGCGTATCGCAACCCCTATCATGCACCATTCTCCGGGAAAATTGAATGGTACAATGGACTGATAAAGACTACACTGAGAACAATAGGGGGTGGGACCTTCAAACAGTGGATACGCATTTAGCAAAAACCACCTGGTTAGTAACACTAGAGGATCTGCCAATCGAGCTGGCCCTGCCCAATCAAAACTCCCATGCACTGTAGAAGGGGATAAAGACCATGTAGTGGACATGAAGATTACATTAGGGAAGGCAGTCTGGGTTAGTCCT